>NC_139928.1:11872860-12070360 GCF_963514095.1 Eutrigla gurnardus | reverse complement strand
TGCCTCCCTGAGGAGAAATGTGCCCTTTTCATTAGTTACTGTTCCCAACACAGTAAATTTTCCGTCCCATGGTGTTTTTTTGTTGTTGATGTAGTTGGTTTGTGTCAGGCTGGCATTTTCGTTTTCTGCTGCCTTGTAGAACCTTTATTCTTCAGGGAGTTTTTTTTAACCAAACCCGAGTCTTAATTTGCTTTCCTGGAAAAAAAATACCATAAAATGAATCATATTTTGGGGCTCGGTGAGGACAGTAATAACATTGCTTTAACTCACTGGAAAAAAAGGGCGTAATTGAGGAAAGGTTTCTCCCATCAACACATAAAAACACAGACACATTTATATATATGAGTGATCTAGGTGTTTAATTAACAATACTGTGCTTTTTTTTCTATCTTTACCCAGCTGGAAGATGGAGCATTGAAACACCTTCAGAAACACTGCCCAGAACTCACCACCATCAATATGCAGTCTTGCACAGTAATATAAACATTTGGTTGTTGGCTGGACGGAGGGCCAGACTGACAATAATGAATGACGCATGTATCTGACCGCCGCTGTGTTTTTGTAATTCTGCGTCTGTTGCCTCTAGCAGATAACTGATGATGGCCTGGTCAGTCTGTGCCGCGGTTGCCACAAGCTACAAATCCTCTGTGTGTCTGGCTGCAGTAACATCACCGATGCCTCCCTCACTGCAATGGGACTCAACTGTCCCCGACTGAAGTGAGAAAAACACATGTGACCCATTATCCTTCACAAGGACACCAACAGCTTGCGTCAGTATCGATAAAATACCCATCTCAGGCAGCGTGACGACTGTCATTTCAAAAAAAGAAAAAAATGGACTAGAGTCAACCTAGGTAACCTGCCTACAAAATGCCAGAATCCACAGAGAGTCTCTTTCATCAGCATCTCGAGACACAGTGGCATCAGTGCAGTCACTTCAGGGCAAACAAAAACAACACACACTGTCTATATCTTAGAAATAAAAGAGTTTATTTAACAGACAAGATTACGATCTGAACAAGGACTCATGATTCCGTACCCACCCTTTGCATACCTTCCAAGAAGCCTTTGCAAGTTGTGTTTTGTGTGTTGTGGTCTCAGGATCCTTGAAGCTGCACGATGCTCCCATGTTACAGACGCTGGCTTCACTGTGCTGGCCAGGGTGAGTTTCATTTTGTTCTCTTTTATCCTGTTTTCTCTTCCGTGAGCCTTTTCTCATCCATTTCCACTCCATATCTAGTTTGACTGGATGATTGCTATCTTTCTTCACAGAATTGTCACGAGCTTGAAAAAATGGACTTAGAAGAATGTATTTTGGTAAGACAATTTTTGGCTTCCTTCTTTATTACCAACATCATGCTCGTGGTATTATCTGGAATAATTCTTGTCTTTGATCGATTTGTCTGGATAGATATTAGATTTTAGTAAACAGACAGATGTGATTGTGTGCATGCCAGGTTGTGTCTCCAGCAAAGAGGGAGAGGGAGCAGTATTTAAATAGATTTTGACAGAAAGCAGAGAGGGACACAGAAAAGGAGGGACAACGTTTTAGCGGGTTATAAAACAAACATGCAACACATGTTTCCAAAATCTATGAATTATGACTCTCAAATGTGTGGAGACTTGTGAGAACAGTTCATTGATAAAGCTTGTCCTGTCTGCAGGTGACAGATAACACCCTAGTTCAACTGTCTATCCACTGCCCTCGCCTGCAAGCACTGGTAAACACTTTCACCTGCACTTCTGATTGGATGCCAGGTTCTGTCAAATCCTGTGTTTGTGTGTCTTCAACCCTGTTTGATGTGTCCCGGGACAGTCCCTGTCCCACTGCGAGCTGATCACTGACGATGGCATCAGAGCCCTGAGCAGCAGCACGTGTGGCCAAGAGCGCCTCACGGTGGTGGAGCTGGACAACTGCCCCCTCATCACGGACGTGACCCTGGAGCACCTGAAGAGCTGCCATCGTCTGGAGCGCATTGAGCTCTACGACTGTCAGCAAGTCACCAGGGCTGGCATCAAACGCATCCGGGTCAGTTGAACATCACTTCTATGCTCAGCTAGTCTCTCTACTTTGTTTTATCCTAAAATAATGCACTTTAGTTTATACTCAAATTTTTAAAAAATACACTAAGATGCATTCTTGCAGAGAGTTGTATTTTATGGTTGATTCTTAATGGTTGATTAGACACTTTTTTCTGTCTTTTTTATATGCTTTGTATGAACACACCTCTTCCCTACACAGGCCCACCTACCAGAGATCAAGGTCCACGCCTACTTTGCCCCAGTGACACCCCCTCCCTCTGTACATGGAGGTGGCCAGCGTCTGTGCCGCTGCTGCATCATCCTCTGACAGTGGAGGGCCAGGGGGGGCCACCTCTGTCTACAGGTCCTGCTGCTCTGATATGGGCTGTGATGGGATTGGGTGGAGACTGGAGTAGGTGTAGGGGAGAGGAGGGGCTGGACCCACTCACTGCTCCTGATCACTGATCAATACATATACTGATTGCCCCTGATCAGTTAAACCCGCCCCTCCTCTCTCCTCTTGCTCATCGATAAGGATTGCAGCAGCCCCGGGTTTGGGCGTGGAGGGGTGGATGGAAAGAACGCGGGTGGATGGACCTCTCTTTTTTTCTCTCTCTAACTCACTGTATCTTTCTCAGTGTAAAGACAAAAAGAGGTTCTCCACTCCATCCTGCTCCCCACACCCCTGACTCCCCACCCGTGGGTGAAGAGGACTCCACCCGGACAGCTGGAGACGGGGGTGGGGGTGGGCTGACTGAACAGTGGAGCTACAGTGCATCATGTTCAAACTAAAACAAACAAAAAAAAATGATGATGATATTGTCATCTTGGATAACAGTTTGCTCAGTTTGCTGCTGTGGAGTATCATCTCAACCAATCATGCGACACCTCTATGTGACCATCCTGTGATTCATTCTGCTTTGACCAATAAACACGCAGCATGGAGGGAGACGAGTGCTGGGTTGTGGGGAATGCTGATCTTCTGGATATAAACGGAGAGCCTGTGACCTGACGAGCTCGACTCTAACGTGGAAGAGTTGAAAGAAGAAAAAAAACAGGAAGTACAGAATGGGACATGTGACATATTTGTGCATCTGATAAACTTCTGTTGAGATTTAGATTCTGTTTGTACAGAGAATGTATTGCAATGGAAAAAAAAATAACACCTATGGCAATTCACTCAAAATTTGGGGGAACATTTTTATTTTATTTTTTTTCCAGTGCTTATTGTAATTGTCGATGACTGTATATCCAGAGAGGGAGAAATGTTATGTCGTTATTTTTTAAATGGAAAAGAAGCAACTGTTGCTGTTTAACAAAATAAGGGCCTGTGATTCAGACCCTCAGCATCTAAAGGTGTTATGTTCACTCTGTATGCTGCTGGGATGAGAGGCCTCTCCTGTGTTCTGTGTGGTTACGTTGGCTCATAGGCCCTGATCCAATCCTGTCAGTAGCCCTGTGCACTAGTTCCTACTTGACCACTTAAGCATTTCTTTAAATCCTGGATTAGGTTAGAACCACAGACAAACTTGTTTACATCAGTAGGTTTCTCCCTACTATTCAGAGCAGAGTGAGTTTAGTAACACTGATACAACCGTGGTATCCTCACTGTTTTTACCTGGACTGTGAAGTCCATTATTCAAATTGATTGCTTTGTGTATTTGGATATCCATCAGGGCTAACATCGGTGCAACTTTGCTTCGAAATGAAATGGAAATTTGCTTAAAGCTGAGGTAATAGTTTTGAGAACGTGAGCAAAGGCACCTCAACTTTTTGACAATCACATGAATTTGTATATTTAAAAGTTAATTTTGTGACGTTTTGTGCAATTGGCTTTACCCGAGGATTTAGGATATAATGAATCGTCTGTATTGAATATAATCCACTTGCTTATTAAAGCAGCACGAGATGAAACATGAAAATGATATAGCATTTGACACAGCCAATCTAACCTGTTAAAAGTATCAGCAACAAATTCCCACTCATCCAAACACTACACAACTATGTGACAAGAATAATGTGATATACAGTGTCTGAAAAGCCCCAGAACCAACTCTCTCTATACAGACGCTGCTTCTTCCAGACATTGTCTGTCTTGTCATACAGAGTAACATGTGTATGGGGCATGAAATGTCACTTACTCAAAGCACTGAAAATACACCAAAAGAGAAGCAGCTCACAATGTTGTGTGAAACAAGAGACTGACAAGTGCTGTTTAGTGCCAAGTGCTCAAAGACTGGGGAGATTGGCAGGACAATGGATAGGACTACATCAAGGAGAGGTGAAGAAAGACTCCGATGGCTACATAGCTGACTTGAATGGCTGTGATACTAATGCCCTCTCTTTGAAAGCTGTTCTAACAGTTTTATGTTTAAGAGAATACATGAAAAAAATACAAAATAAACAAGTGAATAAATAAAAGTGACTAATAGTAAAGGTGCTTTGTCTCTCCAGTGTGTGATTTTGTTTCCCAGTGTCCAAAGTAATTAAGAGTAAACTGCGGCAAACTGAGCACAGGCCATACCGCAGCTAAATCGCTAGATGTCGCCCGAGAGCCGTGTAGACTGCGGACACACCCACATAAACAGTGCGGTTTTTTTTATTCTCTTTCACTGAAAATAAATGAGCCTGCCATACCTAATGACAATAATAAATCACTTTATTTAGACAGCGTGTCTATCTCCATGTTTAAGCACACGTGTCGCACATGGTACATACATTTGTCATTTTACATCAGGCGTTATGCTGGTTAGCTGTGCGGTTCGCGAAGACCCATAGGCCTGATAGTTGATCGGTTGCTCGTTGCTCCTCCTGGTAAACTGCAGACACCGGCGGCGCGCCAGCTTTCAGCGCATCTAGACGGGTTTAGCGGCAGCGGCGATTATTCCTGGATTAAAGAGAAACCAGTTACGGCGGGACCGGGGCTGAGCCCTTATTGTGGCGGTTTGTTGCAACTTTACCGCGGAATGAGTCGATAGCTGGACGCTCGGCAGACTTTCCCTCGCGCGGTCATGGAATAGAAAAGCGGAGTGGAGACAGCCGTCGAGGCCTGCGGTTAACTAACGGTAGCTAGCCGAGCTAGCTGATGGGAAGCGGGCTATCCTTGTTTGGGTCGCCGTGCTAACCAGCTAGGTGCTATTTTTGTTAGCATAACAATTAGCCAGCCAGGGGTGCTAGGTTGTTTTTATGTTTATTTTTGAAGGAAGCCGCTCGGCTACGTTTCTTGAACTTTCTCGAAGTTTTCAGTTAACCTCCTAAGCTAACGTTGTGTAGTACGCTAGTGAGTCGCGTCTCTTTTTGTACAAAGTTGAGCTTTGGATTTGGACAGAGGGGTGATTTGTGTGTTGATCTGTATTTTTTTGCTACAAGGCGTTGCATGTTGATGAACAAACATCAGCCAGACGCAGTCCAGACACACACAGTCTCTCTGCCCCTCCACGGGACCTCGGCTCAAGTCGTTTTCGGTCCTTTACACCCCGTCCCACCGACCGCTGCCCCCTGTCTTCGGTCGGCTTCAGTGGCTGGCCACACGGCACCGAGTGCCCAATGGAGGACCATGACAACATGGACTATTTTTACCAGCAGGTAGTGCAGAAAGATGTGACCCGCAGGTTGCAGGTCGGCCAAGACCTTATTGACTACCTGAATGACCCTCAGCGCTCCCCGGACGTGGAGCAGGACAAGCCCCGGCTGGATAAAACCATGGACGAGCTAACGGGATGGGTCAATTCCAGCAATTTCAAGGTGAGCGATATCGGCCAGTCATCGTATGAGGGTAACGCAGTGGTACTGCAGCAGGCATCCCCTCGGCCTATTCATGAATAATTTTCCACCAGTTTACCCGGTGAGCTAGAAGAGAGGGGTTTGAAAGGTTGGTGTCAATGCGAGGAACTTTGCCAGAGATTAAGCATTTCAAACGAGCTGTCATCTCCTTAGTGGTACAATGGGGACTATATTTTTCTTTTAATACGGAGCTAGTCAAACTGGTAGCCGGGTTTTCGTAACGCTGAAGGCTATGCATTTCTTTTTGAATGATAACCCAGTAGTCTGTTCCTGGAACACAAGAGACAGACGTATGAAAATGCTAACCCGGTGGCTTTAGAACATTTCCAGGGTATTCTTGTGGTTTGTTGGGACTTTAAATGGTCTTTTATTGACTGAGACCATGTCCGTGTTGAAGGGGACCCATTGTCAGGACTGTAGACTACTGTAGCACTGGATGGGGAATGGGGGAGGGGCTTCCAGACTTATTGTTGTACCCTGTGCTTTCTCTTCATCCCTCACTCTCTTTTTCTCTCATTCTCTCTTTCCCTTTTCACTATTTTCTCCTCATTCTAGCTCACGTTTCTGGCTCTGTGTGTGGATAGGCATCGTCTGCACTCTTTGCCATATCTCTGGAATGTGACAGAAAGTCAAAACAGCCTTGAAAATCTTTGCAAGGCGTGCTGAAATTTGACACTCGAATCTCTTTTTGAACTGATTAAAATTGTCTCCACTGATAGGCAAGACTCAGCCAGACTGGAAAAGTGTGGAAATTGTGCATTCAGCATAACGAAAGCGTCCTCTCTTGGTCTCTCTTTCTAGTGGTAGAAAATCTTAATTTGAACTGGTTGTCATAGTGGTTTAAATACAACTTATTTCCTTTTACAGGCTGATGGAAATGTGCCAATACTGTATACAAACTTTATTGAACATGTTTCCATCATCGACATATAAACACCAAAATCATTAGGTGCAGCTTATGGACACATTTTCTTCACAGCATCTTCCAATTTATGAATAATTACAGCTTTTACATAGTCCTTTGTTGTTCTGGTGTTGCATCCAACCACCACAAAACAAATGGTGATTATATGAGATAGCTGTAGATATTCATAGAAATAGGGAACAGTTAAACAGGTTAGACTTCAAGGTTAATTGAAGATAAATGTCATTATGTGATGCAGTTCTCTTGCTTCCTCAGAAATGACTGAGCAGACCCAACATGTTTGTGAAAAATTAACCATTGCCACTTCGTTAAACCAATACTAATTTTCATCTTCATCCGTGATGCTGATGGGCTCTCAGTCAGGCAAAAAGATGGAGGAGTTAGCAAGACGCTGAGTCAGCACAGAGAGAGAGAGTAATGAATGGAAAGATGATGCAGAGTTGACAAGCATTGGAGAAACAGAAGGGGATTCCAGAACTGGAGTGATAGATAGGGTAATGGTAGGTGACTGGAAAACACAAGTCAGGAGTCATAAATACATGAAATGTTCAGAGATGGCGACTGCCGCACTCAAGTTCCTCTTTTAGGAATGGATAAAATACTGCATTTCGTCTGACCCTTAGCCCTATTCCTCTCTCCATTTCAGTTGTGTATCCTTGTCTGGGTAATCTTTTTTTTATTTTTTATTTACAATGAATAAGTTTAACTTATTTTTTGTTGTTGTACAGTAGGTACAGTAGGTAGAACAGCAGATGCACCTAATAGTCTTTGCTCTCAAAACATCACACTGTCAAATAGGCCATTAAGAAGCACATTATGGATCTTAGGGCTGCAGCTAACAATTGTTTTTATCATCAATTTGTCTATTCTGCTTGTTTTGTTATCATGATTTATTGTTAAAAAGTAATGTAGCATGACCATGAGAGCCTGAAGTGACCTCAAATAATTTATTTTGTCCAACCAACAGTAGAAAATATTAAATTTACAATTATATCAAAAGGAGAACAGCAGCAAATCCTCACATTTGAGAAGCTGGAACCAGCAACGTTTTGGAGTTTTTTGCTATGATAAATTACCTAAATTGTTCTCAACTAATTTATGGTTATTAAATGGATGGTCTTTTTGTTTCAGCACTAAGTCTCCATCTTTGTACATTTCGTCCACTCCTAAATGTTGCTGTTTGAGCCTTGGATCCTTAAATCAAAGCCCCTCTAGAATCCAGAGTACCCTTTAAACCCTGTACATGGTATGCGAATTAGCAGGCTAAGCCACCATACACACCAACCTGCATCTTCACAAAGAACCATTCATACTGGGCTAAATATTTACAGTTCTTTGTTTTCCTCCAGCATACCTCAGTCACACTCATGTTTTCAAGCCTGCAATCTATAGATGCAGTTGTGTTCATTTAGACTCCGCTTTGTCCACATACTTTATGTTTTTTATATGTAGTATCTGAGATGATTCCTGGATATGCCATTTAGTCTTGCTTTCCCCCCTCTTCTTTCCTCCCTTATTCCCTCCTCACCCATAGTTAGACTAGTTGCTCCAGGAGAAAACCTTCCTCCTCCTTCTCCTGTCCAAGGTAGATACAGGTACAAGCCCATCTCCCATCTCTTCTTATGTATCTCCTCTCTGTGTCTCTTCAAGTGAAGATGCCATATGGTTGTGGGCGCCAAGCTTGTTGGGGTGCTGGGTGGAGGCGGGGGGCCTCAGGGCTGCTTCCTGCCTGTATGTTTCTTCTTTCTCCTGCTGTTTTTCCTCCCTCCCCCCCAAATTAGGTCAGTATGAGGGACTAATCATAGTGACCTAGAACTCATGTTTCTTCTAAAGGTGATTTTTTTTTTTGTGGTATTGCTTGGCCTTCGTCCCTGTGTTTTTCCTCATCCTCCCCCATTCTCCCCCCTTTTCTTTGTGTAATTACCTGACTGTGCTCTTCCTTTTGACTAAAATAGGGAATAACTGCAGTCCGACTCTCTACTCAGTCTGGAGAATAGTGTTCTGATGGATGTTCTTTTTGGACTGCTCATTTTTACCACTGCCAAAACAAGCATTCCAGGAGCACAGCGCAGTGTGGGATGTGATCTTAATCAGAAACACAGTGGAAAACTCAACTTTACCACTAGACAAAAATCCAGTCCACCTCCCCCCTACAAGTCATATCACAAGCCAGATTTCTTTTACGGCTCAGCCAGATGACCGTATACATAGACGAGAAAGATGACTAAAGGGACTGCCAAGGGTCACATGACTTAAGTGTACCAACATTGATATCTGAAAGTAATTAGAATTTTTAATAACTTCCATTATCTACTGTTATGCAGAAGGTCACAAGAGGTCACAACAAGGTTATATAATCAAAGAGTGTCACAGCTGCTGACGGTCATCTTTGATACAGTAAATTAAATGGGACATTTGGGTTTGTTTCTGAGACTTTTTTCTCGCTGATAACACAAGTATCATATCTTTATCCGTACAAACACATTGATCAACCTCAGCCAAGGCCCATAGTGTTTAAAAGGTCTGTTTACTAGGTTTTCTGGTGCTTTCCACTGCTTGATTATAATAAGTGGTTGTGTATTGGGGGAGTCGGGGCTCAAGGATGGTCTCTGGAGGTTAAAATATTTGTATTGAATTTCTGGTATTTCCTTTCAACTTGACAGATGGATGGAAAAATCCCAGTAGCTCAGTGTAAATATAGGGCACTGTGTACTGTACAGTGCTGCTTATTCATTCTGTAGCCCCATGTCCACAGACTGTATATAAGAAGTGGATGTAGTCATTGCATTATCACCCATTGGTTTGTGGAGAAACATTGCACAGTCCATCATCAGTGGAACTTTGTCTTTGGCATCTCCAAGTACAATAAAGGTACATACAGTACCACAGCACAGGACACCATTTAAAACATAAAAATGTACAGTTATACAATAGTGCAAATAGGCAGGTAGCAGCAGATCATAGGAAATATAAAAGCCTTCCAGATAGCTGAGATTTGAGGACTAACTGGTTTAAAGAGCTGTCGACAAAATGACTGGCTTTCATCTTGGAAGGGATACAAGGATAGATTTTGATTCCTTGAACTTCACAAAGTTCCCTTTACAGTCTGCTGTTTGCTGAGTCAGAAATCCTCAGAAAAAAGTGTGATTCAGCATTTTCTTCAGATCAAACTGAGAGCCATATTTAATCCTCAGCCTTCCTATCAATGCTGCCACTATGTAAGCGGACAGTAACACTGTACTCGGTTTGTTGACATGAAAAGGGAGAAATATCAAATACCTGACACCATGTGTATTATGTGTATGACCCACTATAACCTTTGCCTCCCTCTCATTCTGTTTTTTAGGTGGCATTGCTTGGGATAGAAATCTGTGGTGCGTTTGTAGACCGTCTTGGAGAGCGGTTCAAAGGATTCCTGGGCACAGGTGAGAAATCGATTCTAACCGTCCCCACACTGAATCTCCTTTTAGGTTATGCTCTGTTTACAATTAAACATATTCACGAATCGTTGGTTTGTTCTTTAACTGAGCTCTTTTTTTCTTCCTTCTGAAATAAGTGATGGTACACACACATGCTATTATTATTGGTAGTTTCCTTACCCATGACATGGACATCCTGTACATCTACAAATCTGGCATCAGACATTATAAAGCCAACAAACACTTACTGTTATAATTGTGTTTGTCCATTTATTTTTCTTTGTTCAGTTCATCAGGCTCAAAAGTAAACATCATCTTTATCGAGTTCATCCTTCCATTATCCAAAGTGTACTCAACAACACTTTACTGTTACATAACAGTGTTTCCCGCAGGATTTTTTTCAGCAGCGGTGGTGTGGTCCCCGAACCCTCTAGGGGGGTCCGGGGGCATGCCCCCCCGGCCGTAATTTTTTTGTATCCTTTACATTGGAATGCATGAATCTGGTGCACTTTGAGAGGAGAATATGCACTTGAATCCTATTCAAACAGTCCTGTGTATTACTGTAGATGGGATTATTGGTGTTGTAACTTTGCCTTTTGTGTCTTCATTTACAGATTTTTATATTTTTGTATAGTAAATGCATAGTTGTCAAGCTATCAATTATTTGGGTCACAACCTGGACTATCAGAATATGTGTGCTGCAGTGATGTCGTTTGTATGTAGGAAATGATCAATTAGACAGTAAAAAAAAAAAAAGCAAATAATATCTCACAATTATTTATTGATATGACACAAAAAAGGCAAATTGATTAAGCTTGTTATTGCTTAAAACACTTCTTCTTAGTCTTGGGAGTCAAAAAGTGATGAGAAAATTATAAAATAAATATAAGTTATACATAATAGAAACTATTCATGATCTTTTAAGAAGTCCTTAGGTTTTTTCCCTGCATTTATGCTAATGACCACATGCTTACAGGCGATTAGCATAAATCCCTAACTAAAATACGCGATGAAAACGGATTTTATATGGCAATAAAGAACAACAACGGATCTAACAGTATGGATTCATTTTTCAAAGTTCCCGAAAATACCTAGGCTATAAATTCCTGACTGGATATAAGCTCCTGTAAAGGCTATGAGTGATCCCAAAAAGAGCGACAACACGCACACACACACACATAGGCCTACACACACACACGCACAATACTAGAGGAAAAACGGCACGGAGGTTGCGGTTTATAGATACAATAAAATGATTGGGCTCAGAGGGTTTTTAACACTGGTGGTCATGCAGCGACACATTTTAGCAACTTACTTTCTCTCTCTCTCTCTCTGTCTGTCTCTCTCTCTCTCTCTCTCTGTCTGTCTCACTCTTTCCTTCTTTCTTCGATCTTCCGCTTCACTCGCTACTGCTAGAATCAATGTAACTTTGCAACCGTGTAGGGTAGCCTACTGCCAACAACTGCCACACTTGCTGTGTATTTTTCTTCTTTGATGTTGGTTACGTGACGATATGCCGCGTGCTGCGCAATTGACGTTACGCGCTGTACATTTTCTAAAAGGAGCTACGTAAAAAAAAAAAAAAATTATTATTATTTTTTTTTTTTAAAGGATTTTTATTGCAGCGGCGGAGAAAATTCAGCAGCGGCGGCGTGCCGCTGCTGTGTGAACGTGGGGGAAACACTGCATAAATTGTGATGGTTTGTGTATTGTTGTATAGACATTTGATCTTCCGTTTTGTTGCTCACTTCTTCTTTATGGTTCCTCTGAGACGAACCAGCAGCACTACTCTGAAGCCACCCCTCTCGACAATACATCTTTTAGTCTCTATATTTAGGCCCTGAATTGTCTGCCATGCTGTAGCTCAGTCTATTACACCCCAAAACCACACCTCACATTCAGATGACCTCATGCACAGAATCTTGTATCAGATTTCATTTTGCTGTGAGTGTGTATGTGTGGGTTATGTCAGCGAAGGCCACTGAAGGTGTTACCAGCTGTCTTTGTCGGCTAGACTGGCTCTTGTCACCGACAAACGCACTCAATCCTGCAGTGCAACTCTTGTGAGGACTGGCCCTATCACACAGTGCAAAGTCTGTCACACACACGCACACACACACACACACACACACACACACACACACACACAGCCTGGCTCTGTATACGAGTGTGGGTAATGGACGTGTGTGTTTCAATTTGATGGTAAAAACATCTCTCTAAGCCACCACTGGCTCTAGAATTTCCCTCCGTTCATCTGACTTACATCGTCCTTTCCTGTGCTCTCTCTCCTTCCCCCTGCAACCACCCACCCTCCTCCTCCTCCTCCACATACACAAACACTAAGAGGGGAGGAAGATGAGATCATTGAGGCTGAGCAATTGTATTGATCTACAGGACTCCAGGCTGCTGCCATTATACTGTGTGTGTGTGTGCTTGTGTGTGCACTTTGACACTGTGCTGTTGGCTGTCTTGCAAATTAACTCCCAGATGCGAAGTGGAAGTGAAACACACGGATCACATAATTCTTGTACTTTGACTTTATAATACTTTGTTGTTGACGGATATAATGACGTGATTGACCCAGCAGCTGTGTGCTAGTTTGATCACCCTCTTGAGAAAAGATGAAACAAAATGAGTCAACTTGCCCCATGTGGATCTGTGTATTTTCATGCTTACTACAGCCGATGACGTCAGGTGCCACAATGTCCCACTGTCATTTTTCTGTTAGAGGGTATTGTCCTTGTTGCCAAGGCAACCAGCTGTTATGGTAATGTTGTACACACACATACGCATAGCATGGAAAATGGACAAATGACATCACCCCCCATGATGAAGTTTGAGGCTAGGAATGTGGGTAGCAGTATGTTTGTGTGCATGCCTCATTGTTTGATTTTCAAAGGGAAGTTTTGAGTTTTCTGTAACCCAAAAAAGTTTAACTTTTTCCATTTGATGGTTAAACCAAATTAAACCACCGGATTTGGCATTTTGTCTGTTTTTAACAGGGTTATGGGTTTGGACAAGCCATTTAAACCATTGTTACAGTATGTTGTGAATATTTGGCTTCCTGAGTTGAAGGATAAGGCTGGCAAAGTTTTTGTGACCGTCAAACCAATCTCACGAAAAGACAAAACTGCTAATCCACCTCTCAGACAGCCATGTCCCGGAAAAATTACATTCCCACAAAAGGAAACTGCATTGTGAATTATGCTTCGAGGGAAACTTATTTTGTTGTGATTATGTTTGCTGTTGACTTGGTGGTCAGAGTGATGGACAGGTCAAAAAACAGGTTTTAGCCAGGAGTCTGTTGGTGTCCTGAGTTAATCAAGTACTTACTGGTGCACCGATACATAACATCCTATAGGTGCTCAAATTAATTTAGGTCAGAGGAACGAGAGGGCCAGTTAATGGCATCAATGTCTTCGTCATCCAGGAACTGCCTACACATACTACATACACCAGGTCCCACTCAAGGCCCGCATACTACCCTCAGGGAGTCTGTTTCTGGCAGTTTGGTCAGAAACATGCACACCAGTAGCCTGCTGGATGTAATTTTGTCCATCCAAGCACATAGGAGTAGATGCCGGTCCTGCTTCTGGGTTGATTTCTACTGCTATATCCATCTGTCCTCGTGTCTCCTGGTATTTCCTCCATGGTCTTGCTGGGAGGCACAGCAAATCTTCTTGCAAACGCATGTATGGATGTGTCATCCAGGTACCGCCTCATGCTACAAGTAGTGACAAGGACACTAGAGACGATTTGGTCAAGAAGGAGAAGCAGAGAGCAACTTCTGTTTCGAAGCAGTTGGAATTATTCACAATCACTTGTGCTTCATAAATGGATTCATTGATCTCCCTGAAGTGACTTGGTGTTATACTGTGATGATTAAGTCTTCCCTTCATTCTTTTGCGCAGTGGTTTTTTTGTTTAGTTTTGCTCTTTAACCATGTGTTTCCACAGTGTATAACTGTGCTGTGCTGGGAGCAATATTTGGTTGGAGACAGGGTTGTTTCAGTACATTCTGTCTCTCCTACCATGATTATAGCACTCATTCAGAAGCCCATTGATTATTCCTGAGCAAGTTAATGGTGAAAAATTGGTCAAAATGCAGACTTTATTTAAAAAATAAAGATGAATCATTTCTAAATGATATTGCTCAAACAGGTGTTAGCAGTACATCTGTTGGGGACTATATATAGCATATGATATGCTATTGAGCATTTATGAAAGCAGAACCGTGTATGTGGGATTGATTGAAAATAAACCGCACTGCTCATGTTTATCATGATGATGAAACATGTCGGCCAGTGCAAAGTTTTGCTTCCTTGATGAAGGGTTTTTGAAAAAACGTGGAAGTCTATGGCACAGAGGATTAAGCTTAATCAGGCATTGGATAATCAGAAAATTCTTCATCAGAAAACAAATGGTTGATTTTGCTTCAGATTCATCTTCTAAATGATCTAAGATTTATTCATATTGTCACCCATAAATGTTATTCAGTTAAAAAGCTGTCAAAAAACTGGTTATCTGATATAACATAGCTGAACATAGGCTACGGTGAAAGCAGAAAGCCCTTCTGTTAACACTGTTCCACATTTTATAGAGGATTACAGTAACCATCTGAAACATTTGTGTAGTTGCCAAAATCCTTATAGTTCACTTGAATGCTGGCATTTAAATGCTCTTACTTCTAATGCTGTACAGTGTGCGTCACTATTAGTACACAGGCTGGCTGCTGGAGCAGTTAAAGTGTGTGTTAAAGTGGAACTGACACGAGTGCATTTTATGATCTTGACATTATTTTAGTCACGGTCCATTTCTCATTTCCTGTCCCCTCTCTCCCCCGGACTCATTAGAGCCTTTGTGTCGATGGTTGCATTGCATTGCTTGTCTCTCTCTCTCTCACACACCTCCAGAATGCAATTCATGATCAATGCATATCTTTGTTTATTTGTGTGTTTTAAAAGCACTCTACTTGGGGGCAGTCTTTTTTGTCTTTGGTCTTTAAATTGGCTAGAAACTCTCATTTGTGGCTTTATTTTTTGTCCTGTACTTGATGTAAATACTGCACATTAAACTGCCTTTTTCATCCATTGACTCTCATCACCCTCTCTCTCTTTCCCTGTCTGTAGTTTTGCCAGCTTTGGTGGACAGGCTGGGTGATGCGAAGGACCAGGTCAGGGAGAACAGCCAAGCTGTCATCCTTCGCTGTATGGAGCAAACTGCCTCGCCCATGGTGAGACACAAACACACACACACACACACACACACACACACACACACACACACACACACACACACACACACACATGCACACACACGCATACAATCCACAAGGACCAGACAAAGCCTCTTGTAATATATGTCAGATAAATACTCATATAAAAAATGATTTCAGCCATATATTTCAAGCAACACTACAGACATAACACGGCAGACAGCAAAAAAAAAAAAAAAAAAAAAAAAAACAGTCACTCCAGCTGAGAGGTACTAGTGCTTTGTGCTATTTTGGCTCCCTCACCTGGGTATTAAGGGAATTACACAGACATGTCCACAGATTGTAACCTCCTCTGCACTCCATAATCTGCTCAAACCCCTGATGAGCTGCCTGGCAGAACCCTCTTCTGCCCGTTCCTACTGACACTCTCTTTCTCACCCTCTACCCCATTCTTCCCTTTTCTCTTTCTCCTCCTCCTGCGTCCAGTACATTTGGGAAAGGCTACTTCCTGGTTTTAAACACAAGAACTTCCGCAGTCGAGAAGGAATCTGCCTCTGTCTCAGTGCCACGCTCACCACGTGAGTAGCTTCCCCCTATTCATCTGTATCACTTCCAGTGAAATGTGAAAGAATACTTTGTCAATTGTAAAGCTATTGGATATATGCTTCTTTTCACTCATCTTGTGGTCACAAGGTTATACGTCCTTAAATCACAACAATGTCGACTGACATGTATACTATTTTATCTAATAATCTAAGTAATTGTTTCAAACGATAGATTAAGTTTCTCACCAAATAATGACACACACATAGTTGTGCTCATTGGTATCTTGGAAATGAATATTCATTATGAAAAAAGCATTAAAAATGATTAATCGACAAAAGAAACCTAAACAACAATAAATCGACTAAGAGGGAGCAACCCTACCTTACAATCAAACATACAGCATTTTAATTGTACTTACTATAAACCCATTCATTGATTTATTGATTATATTCAGTGATTTTCTTCTGACAGAGATTCTATTATCTTTATCCTGTACCAACAACATACATCTTCTGTATGACTTGATTCACGAGAGGTCAACCTTTTTTCCATGTGCTTTTTAATGCTACTCTCCATGAGCATGCCCCATTTTGTTTGTTCAAGGATTAATCTTCTTAATTGTTAGTGTGACTCTATAGAGGTGGCACTACTTTTATCACGTGACAGATAAGGTTAGCCTTAAACATAGTTAAAAAAAATGTTATGAATATATATATACAATATTTTATTATTTATATGCATTTGTTTATAAATTAGGATGTCAGGCCTGATGGAGGACTTGCTTGTCAACATTTAATTTGTATTGGATAAGTCACAGGATGTCACAGAAATCCCATCTGGGAAAGGGAAAGAAGAGACTAATTTAAATTGGGTTGTTAAACTAGACTAGGGCAAATTCACAAAGAATGGATTTCAGCTCCTGATGGCACCATGAATTGTATGTCACTAATTTGCAACCACCATTTGCCCTCTCTCAAGGTCTGATTCATAAAATATAATGTGCAAATTATATTACAATGCAAACGTGCATAAAGTTTTGCAGCTGGATTCAATTTGCCCCTTTTTTGCCGACTCTTTTATGATACAGCTGTCACTGCATCCAAAAATAAATATGTGTGAGTGGAGGATGACAATGACATAACAATGTCATGAGTACTGGAAAGTCTGGGTGTGACGCCCCTTTTTAAATGCCCTCCAGACAGTTACCAACAACTCACTGAAGACACTAATAATATCACTGTAACTGCTATGGCTGATCTTTTCGAAATTTGACTGTTTTTGCAATGAGGCTCATTGGCAAGAAAGGGCCCAATTTTGTGCCAAAAGTTTGCATTTTCCTCTATTTAAATATGATTTGGCAGTAGCAAAGGAATGCCAGGACACTATTTGCTTGGCAGTTACAGTTAAGGGTGCATTTCACCCTTTGCAGGTCCTTCAAAGATTACACAATTTATTTGTCTTTTTTGTGCAGGTTAAGTGCCACAAAAGCTGCTCAGTCCTTTTCAGAATTTGCCCCTTAACTTTCATTACTTACTTATTTATCTCTCCCAATATATCATAACTGGCAAATGGTCAATATTAATGTCACATGTCCTTTGGGCTGTGTGTATGGCCTTTTGACTTCCTTTTTTATTGTATTATATCCATATTTTTCTGTCTTCTGCTTCTGTTTTTGTTTTTTTCCCTAAAATTTGTTATTGAATTATTTCTTGTAAAATCCCACACAGCCAGTGATTGTTGCTGTCATAGTTAACCTTCATTTTGCAAGCTCAGTAAACAAACACATATAAGCATACAAATAAACATATGCTTGTTTGCTTCACTTTGTTGGACAGCAGCTCCACAGCAGTTCAGACTTGTGGAGTTTGTTGTTTCCTACCTTCACATTACCACACGGCCAATGTGGGCTGTGAGAATAGCAGTGCTAATTTTAGCATTATTTTGCAAATGGAAAGTTACACTGTTGTGCTAAATGCTAAGCTGCTATGCGATGGCGAAGCTTAAGTGTTTACTGGGCATACACGGGTATCTTCTGACTGACTAAAACGTGGCAAACAAATAGTCTATTTCTGTCCGTTTTTATTCTTATAGCTCCAGGTATTACAGTGGCTGACAATAATCTGCAGTTTAAGTAAACACAGTAATGTTTAAACAAAAAATGAAATGAAGAAGCTATCAACAGAAGTTTCTCTGGAAAATAATGTAACCGTGTTTATCTTAGTTTCAGTTTTCTGATTGTATTATTCCTTTTATTACCAAAGATTTGTATTTGTAAATTTATTTATTTGCTATACAGCTAATGCAAACCATTTTCTCATCACTACTTGTGTTTCTCACTTTGCTTTAAATTTTGGTGAGATTTTGTGTATTTGTAGATTGCAGTATTGAGTACAATTTAAAATTCTAATGTGCCGAATATGTTCCATATATCCTTTAGGATTCCTAAATTATTATTTACACAAGGCTTTCCCAAGCGCACGTCATCCCTCCTGAGGATAGAAGTATTCCTCATTCCTGAAATGTGATTTGAATGATGGGCAAGGTTTCATTAGACAGCAGATGTTTTGCATTTGGTCATGAATTAATACCACCCCTCTCATTTCTATGTCTTTTTGTGACTCCTTTCAGGTATGGAGCCCAGCCATTGAGCCTCAGCAAACTAGTTCCTCATCTCTGCTCTCTGACTGGAGACCAGAACCCACAGGTAAGACACATGGCGCTTCAGCAATATGGTACATGTCTACATGTCTGTTTATACTGTTATTTCTGTGTGTTAGTGGGTAGAGGTCCTGTTTTCTTCCTTGTAGCAGTCTGTAGCTAAGCTTGTGGTTTATCTCTCAGCATCCAGAGAGTGTTGGCAGGCAACTTAAGGCAGCTCTGTGATTATTACTGTTATTAGTGAGGAGATGGGCTCTGTAAAGTGCCCCCCCCCCCCCCCCCCCCCCCCGCCCCCAGCTCCACTGCTGAATCATGAGCACCAACACCCAACCATTAACCCACACAACAGTACTAGCTGAATGTGTGTGAGTGAGAGAGAGGGATAGACAGAGGTTGGTTTACAACCTCCTGCGGAGTTGCGCCCCAAAGCTGAAATCTGCTCCTATCGTCTACCCAATGATTATCTACCCACATACTGTCCCAACCAATCAAAATCCTCAACAGGCCCGCCCACCCTCAGTTGCAAAGAATCCCCTTTACAGCATCCCACTATCAAATCACAACAGTGCTCTAACATAGCAAATCAGATAGCTCATTAGGGGGATGATCATGGGCCCTTAAAGGTTGTTTTTTTTAATATGTTGACATTTGCTACCCTTAGTGTTTGTAAGCCCAGACAGTGGAGTGCAATCTGTATGTAAATTTTAATCCTAACATACCATTGCATGGTATACCAGTTCAAGTGTAGTGTGTGGAAGTATTTTGTGTTTGTGTGTGTGTGTGTGTGTGTGTAGGAATTTTAAATGGGTTAATGTCTGCTGTCTGTAGGTACGTGAGGCCTCCATAGCAACATTGGTGGATGTTTATCGTCACGTTGGCGAGAGGGTCCGAGCAGACCTGGCAAAGAGAGGACTCCCTGCTGCACGGTGAGTTATTTTGTATGTGTCAGTTATTGATAAGCTCTCTCTTTGTGAGTATTGGTTGTGTGTGTGTGGGTGGGGGGCTTGGCACCCAGTCTGTCCCAGGCCACACCATGCACCACTCTGCCCTTCACACACACACACAGAGGCACTTTCATCCAGAGCACAATGCTGACTGACTGGGGGAGGAGGGTGGGAGGAGGCAGATTGGGTACAAAGGCATTGGGTGGAGTAACAGCGTTGAGTAAAAATTGGAGAAAGTGTGTGTGGGGGGGTAGTGTGTGTTTATGTCATCTAAAGAGGTCCATCAAGTGGTCTTGTCCTTCTTTGGTCGTCCTGGTTACATGCCCTGGGTTGCGGGTTATTCTAGGCAACCCCTCCCCTCCCTCTCTTTCTCCTGTGTATGAGATCTTAGCAGCAGCCAGTGTTGTGTGCTGACTGCTCAGTATGAGTCTTGCGTCTGTGCTGGCTGTGGCCACGTCATGTTTTGAGCATATTAAGCCCGTTTGTCACTCTGTCTGAGTATGTGGGGATTTCAACAGACTGGTGTGTATCTCACATACAGGGATTTAGGTCTGAAAACCAGTGTTTTCCCTTCTTCATTTTTTAAAATATGTATAAATTTTCGCATGAATTGGAATGAGTGAGCACTGGTTTGAAGGCATGGTAGAGATTGTGTTTGTGTTGGTAGTAATATGTTGCAGGGTGGGATGCAGGGCTGCGTCTAGGGTCCTGCTGACTAGATCACATATCTCTATAGAGCTAGCATAGCAGCAGATAATGGATAGAATGTGGGTGTTGTGACCAAGGAAGGGAGTGTAAAGGCCAAGAATAAGAGGTGGAACAGTAGAGAGAACATTAGAGAAAGCTGAGGAGTTAACCAGAAGACTGCCTTTGATTATATCAACCCAGGTTTCCTAAAACAGGATTAACTTGCATAAAATTCTTGACACGTTTGGACTATAGCAGATTGTGACACCTGCACTATCAATAATTCATAAAAAAAAAGGGCCTATTCATTTTTTTTTTATCTCTCTAGCCCCTTCAATTTGAAAAAGAGCCTGAAATTATAACCAGGCCAGTTTGTTTTGTTCATTCGAAAAGTAGTTTACATTGCTCATCCAAATAATTGTAAGTGAGCCTGGAGGCTGTGACTAATGGTTTATTAGTTTAGTGGTTTAATGCAGGCCAGGGAAATCTAAAAGGCCAGTCTACATAGAAAGTGTTAAGAGTGAAAAAAAATGTGTTTCTACGACAAGTCATCACATGTGCTTGTCCCCCTGGAATCCTCCATGTTTTTTACCCTCCAACTGTGACTGTAAGCTTGCCTGCCTGCGTGCCTGCGCGCGCGTGCCTGTGTGTCTTTTACAGATGGCAGTAACTTTATGCCAGTATTTCTCTAATGTACTGCAAGTATGTGTATTTTTAAGGTGCTTGCAGGGATTTGTATTCAAGTACTGTTATAGACCTGAGTCCCAATTAAATCTTAACCTGTGACAACAGTCTCCTATTAGTAAGTCAAATCCTGCTTGAATGAGCATTTAGTAGACCTGCCTCATGCACAGATATCTTGTATCTTGAAAGCTGTGATTCATCTCACTGGAATCGAATCGACCCCTTTTCAATGACAGTCGATCTTTGTCCAACACAGATTTAAGAGTTCAGTGCAAACGTTGCAGCAGTGTGAATTGAATAAGGGATCCTGAAATTAAGAGATGTGAGGTGGGAGTAAAAGAAGAGGAATAGAAGGGGGGGGGGGAGGGAATACGGGCAAGTGGGGTGCGAAGCATAGAAGTCGAGGGGGGGAGGCGCAGCCTTGCTTTCTGTCTGCCGCGAGCTTTACAGCCCCTCCCCCTCTGACGAGTGTGTCTATGTGTGTGCGTGTCTGGGTACGGAGGGAGGTTATGTAAAGGGTAACTGAATCTCTTTTCTGCCTGTCACACAAACTGGCCCATTTGTTTCCTTCACACACACATGCATTCAAAAGCCCTGCCTGAGATTTAACTCTTTATACGACTGTGGAAATTCTCAGTGGATGTGTGGGCTCAGCTTACAATACATATGCGCGTCAGTAGGTGGTGCTTTGTCATGTGTCGATAGCATGGTTTGGTCTTCTGCTGTTTGGCTCCTTCCTCTCTCTCTCTCTAGCTCTCTCTCTCTCTCATGCCCTCCCTCCCTTCTCCTGTCTTCCTCCCTCCCTCTCGGAGTCACTGCACCATGTTGGATACAAAGAGCTGAGGGAAGCAGAGGACCGGAGTGTGTCACTAGCATGGAGCAAATGCAACGTTGCGCAGCAACCTATTAATCAGTCCACTGGGAAATACTGAGGCAAATTAATATAGAAGACTAAAGGCTGGGCCATTTCTGAACCAAATAGGCAAATAAGAATGCTACTGAAAGGAAGGGAACCACGTGAAAAGGCTGCACGGCGGAGGAGCCCATTGCAACGCTAATCACGCTTCTCAGGAGCTTGGAAGCTGTCGTGTAGTTGTGGACCAGCAGCCAGACACCAAAAGGCAGGCAGAGAGAGAGATATCGGTGTGTATGACTCTTATCTTGTGTGATCACATCCATACCTAACCTTTTGGCTAGGAGACATTTGGGCATGTTACTGGACATGGGTCATTGTGCCTGTGTTGTGTCATGTGTAAACAATGTGTGATTGGGACGGATCTTTGTTTTATTTGCTTCCAGACGGTGTTACCTGTACCTCACCTGCCTGAGCAGATGTGATTTGGGATTGTGCGTGTTTTTGTGCGTTTGGTGCTGATTAAGTCTCTTGTCATTTTGCCGCTGCAGCTTCATGAGTGCGAAATCTGGCATAATGGACACACCCACCTGCCGACAGGCGGGCAGGCTGTCCACATGTTTCTGCTGCTGATAGTTGAGATTCACAGCACCATGCCTGTTTCTAGGTCAAAACTGTGCATTTTCTTTGTAATATTCCTGTCATTGCAGATGATTGCATATATTTTTCCTTATTCAGTCTCATTTTAATGTATCCAATTCTGTAATTATAGTTATTTAATTTATTTATGTGTATGTTTTGCTCTAATATTTCTTCTTCTCTCTCTCTCTGCAGCTTACAGACGTTATTCTCTCGGTTTGATGAAGCCTTGAATTCAGGCAACATGGCTCTCAGCCCGAGTCACGGTCAGTGCTTTCCCTTATTTATTTTGCCACAGTTGTATTTTGCCTCTGAGAGCATGTTGCCAAGATGATTTTACTGTTGTCAAGTAGGGGTGTGCGATATTGATAAAAAAATATCTTAATATTTTGGGGGATTTTGCAGTTAAAGATTGATGATATTTTGCATCCCCCAAAATTGAGATGTCTTTTGAACATCAGTCTTTTTGAAGCCGAACCACCTCCATGCGAGTGACGTTGATCCACGTCCAGCTATTAAATCTAACGGTATTGATTGTGTTTTCTCTCCTGATGCTGTTTGTTCACTCATTTTCAAGTTCAGTCATGCTACGCTAGCTACGCTAGTTTAGTTTGTTGTGATATGTGCACTGCGCGTGTTCTCAATGCACATTCGCAGTTGTCTGTCCTACTAGGCTTGAAATGCAGTGAATCTTTGTGAACCCTTGAGGTGTGTTTTGATCGTTTTTTGCAAAATGAGTGTCATATTGTCAGATACTGTATTTATTTGAAAAGTGTGTGTGTGGGTTCTTGTATGTGTCTATCTGCATGTGCTGTTGCGGTTGTGTCACTTTGTTACCATGAGCTCCTGTAAGAGGACCTAACAGGATTAAGGGTTTAATCTGTGCGGGTGTGGGTGTGAGAGACAGATTCAGGGTGTGCTAAGCCAGACCTGCGCTGAAGGCTGCGGAGTGTTTTGCCATCCATCAGTAGATTGTGTGTGTGTCTGTGTGGATCTGTGGGAGCCTCGGGCCAACCAGTGTTATTTGACCGTGGAAAGAGAGTGGTATTGAGGACATCCCTTACAGCAATGTTTCAAATAGTTTTTACCTTTCAGGATATAAAAGTTGGTACACTCACAATTTTGGCTTTTATTGTCATCCATACAACTCTTTAGTTTCTCTTCTTGCATTTGTGTTGGCATTGGGATTTTCTCAGTTGTTTGAAAAGTGTTGACTAAATAATGATCAACAAATTCTATTTTGATAGTTGGCAAGAGAAGCTGTTGGCTTCTATTGTACCGTTTCCACCAACAAATCATTATTTTATAAGGATATACCAACCCAATATGCAGAATCACTTTTCAGTGCCACAGCAATCCCTGGCCTAATGGTCATTTGTAATATAGAAATAATTTCCTTCATAGCAGGTAAATAGATTTTATATTTGGGCGGAAAAGAAGCACCGATATCAGGTTTGGTTTTTGGCATGAATAGATAGGAATTGGTATCCGGACAGAACGAGTTGCGTATGTGTTCTCTGTGTTGGTGCCATGCAGAGCCTGTCATTGGCTGTTAGTACCTTTAGGCTGCCCTGTCATCGTCTCTGTCTAACAACGACAGCAGTAGTTTGGTGCCTTGCCGGCTGTTTGCGTCTGTTTACTTGCAGAGAGACATTGGGACAGACGTGGAGAAGAGCTCAGGGCATGTAGTTGCCATGATGCTGTCTCTTGTGGCAGCAGAGGGATGGAGGGGGTGTTACTTTTAACTCCCACCTCCCCAGGGTTACAAGCATGGTTTTGTTTTGTGGTCCATGATTATATAGTTGTTATGATCAGTTGATAATGTAATTATTTCCTTTCTTTACTGCTTATTGCTTTGCTGGGCATGAAAGCACTGCTTATAAATGGAAACATTTTTGACTATTTTGGAGTAAGGTTGTACCGATATACAATTTTCAATAACATAAGCAAATGTATGATGACAATAAATTTTAGTACCACAGTATACTGTGATGCTATGACAACCCTATTATGCTCAACCGCCTAACAACAAGATACTTATGGTGGACCCTCTTGTTTTGTGTCGAACACTGCTCCTTTTTTAAAACCCTTCCCAATGTGACCATATGTGTTGATCGCATATCCAAACACTGCAATACAGATTGTTTTTTTTTTTATAAATCAAAGTTTCCTCTTCACGTAACTTGTTTTGACTGAATCACTGTACAAAACAAAATATATTACATTTTAGAGCTGAAATGATTGGTCAGTGAGTTGATCAACAGAAAAGTAATTTGCATCTCTTTGGTTATGAATTAATCCTTTTATGTAGATTTTCTCTTTTTCTCATTCAACCTGAGAACATGATGCAAACTCGCATCATATGCTAAAACTCACATACACATGATTCTTAATTCTTACTCGCGCTTGCCCCACATCTCTTTTAGGCCTGCTCTTGGCTTTTTCTCTAATGGGTGAGGCAACTGTTGCTCAGAGACTGGGAGGGAGGAAACTGACAGAGATCTCTCACTGTAGGCAAGTCACGGTGCTGTGCCTATCACTGCCTTTCCCTGATTCATCAACACAGAGACAGAGAGAGATTGAACAAACAAGAGAGGAAAAAGAGAGGAGAAAACAAAGAGAACCGAGGGAGAGGAGCGAGATACAGACAAAGACAACAGGAAGTTTCTGTCCATAACGCACTGTAACCATGGTAGTTGGGGATGATGGCGATGGTAAGTGTTTGTGTTTAATCTCATCTGGCCGTGGATGCTGGCACTCAGACAAAAGCTTGTCAGCGTATGGTTTTAGATTGAAATCAGCTTAAAATCCGAGCACTTTCACCCCAAGTGCACTGGTTCAGATGTTGGCTACTTTGCATGTGTGAGAGGGTAAACTGGGCTGTTCTGTAATGTCTCCATCGTGTCATTCTGTGTTGTGTGTGTGTGTGCATGGATATACAGTACATATGCAAATGCATGCATATATACTAGCGTAATAATATGAAAGACTGATGGTACATATTACTTGGAACAGTACTGACGAAAGCTATCGAAGCCAAACGAGTGAATATTTTGTTTCTGGATTCATTTACATTTTCTCCATTATGTTGTGTTTTCTCCATTTTTTGGACTCTTGCATTTCAGTGGCATTTTTTTCAATTTACCTGAATGAATGAATAATACTATGACTTTACTGTGAAGTAGCTAGTAGTTGTTTTTTTTTACCTTTTTCTCTCCCACTTCAAATCTCTATCGCTCTCTCTCTATTGCAAAAATCAAGTGTGTTGTTCTATGTTTGCAGCCTTTCTGTTACTAGCTCTCTGATTGTTAATCATGAACAATTTATCATCGTTAAGATAACGTCCATAATAGCTCACTCTGCTTGTCGTGACTGCAGAAAAATGATTATTTAGATGGATGTTTAATTTAGATGAAACATAAACATAGCTGATTATTTTCTGTCTTCTTTCTTGCTGATTTGAAAACAACTTGTCAAAGACTTTCACATGTCATCAGTTACCTTATTCAAAATTAACTAATTATTTGTTTACATCCTCCAGTTTGTGTATGTGGAGAATTGAAGCCTGTTTCCTGTGAAAGTAAAGCAGCATAGTGCCACTAGTGCCTTACTTATTGACATTTGGTTCTGTCTGAAAATGTGCTGGTGCAAATACAAAAACACGTACGTATGTGTACACACACACACACACACACACACACACACACACACAAGGCCAGATATTAGGTGGCTTGCAAACTGACCACAAGTAACAGCTTTCATTGCTTGCATAGCTCAGTGTTGACCAGGACTGACACACAAACACCCTCGCTCTGTGTTTCACAGACATGCTCATTCTGCTTCAGTGCATCTCCAGCTCTGCAAAGGAAATCATGACCCCATTTCCAGGCTGGGCTGGTTGCCATGGCAAAGCTTTCCTCTGAATATTATGGTTTATCCGTCTCCCCGACTCGGAATTGGGTCTCAAATTATACCTGTGTGTGTGTGTGTGTGTGTGTGTGTGTGTGTGTGTGTGTGTGTGTGTGTGTGTGTGTGTGTGTGTGTGTGTGTGTGTGTGTGTGTGTGTGTGTGTGTGTGTGTGTGTGTGTGTGTGTGTGTGTGTGTGTGTGTGTGTGTGTGTGTGTGTGTGTGTGTGTGTGTGTGTGTGTGTGTGTGTGTGTGTGTGTGTGTGTGTGTGTGTTCTCATTTAAGAAGCTCATTTTCTCTAAGCTTGGCTTGAAATGGAGTTGTCTGTCTCCTTTTTGAGAATCCAGCCCAGAATCTCAAGTGTGTATCTCGCTTTCTCTTCCCTCCTCCGCCTCTTCTCTGATGATGCTTTCCCCATCACAGAAAAAACTGGGTGCCTGAAAGCAGAACATCTGATCATCCTATCAATGCAAAAATGACACTTTACAGATAGATGATGATGATAATAATACAGTGGAGGCCGCTGTACTCGCCTTTACTGTGATCAACTGCTTATATGGCTCCAAAAGCTTGGGACAGAATCTTGGCGTTCCTCAGGCTACCATGTGAAGTCTACTTAAACCACAAGTAACAGTCACGGCTAGGAGAGATGGAGACAGAAAACAGATGTGCACAGGGAAAGCAAATATCAATTAGATGATAATGTAAGTAAAAAATTACAATAAACATCTGCTTATCTAGATCAATTTGACTGGTACAGATCAGTGATCATCACTGAGGGGTTTCCACAGTAGTACTTTTTTATTCTACATGTCATGAACTTTAGTTAAACGTAGTAGGTTTCTACAGGAATAGCCATGGGTTTCATGTTCTGGTATTATATTGGCACACATACCTCATCTAGATTACTTAGGAACTGGTGCACTCATGAGCTTTTGAACAGCTTTTGTCCCAGTTCTTGCAGTGCTTCTCGTCTTTAGCGTGTCGTCGTCCTCTGCTCTCTGTGTGTCCTCTTATGCATGGGACTCTGTCACATGGTTCTGATTGGGAATATGTGACAGGCAGTTCCTCTGCAGATTACAGCAGATCAGCATAAACAAACACACTGTGTAGGAAGTCTTAATTCCTAAGAAGATATCTTGCTCTTAGTGGCATTTTTGAGAATTTCAGCTGTAGTACGTGTGATGACATCTGCTGCAATGATTGCATGGAATAATAATAAAAAGGTTTATACTAACAGAAGCTCTGTGTGGGCTTTTGGCTCAAGTGGTTGAATTTTGCACACTCTTCTTGAATTTCCGTGATTGGACAAACATATTAACACATGTCATTTTGCCGTACTGAAAGGCTTCTCCTTGTGTTTCAAGACCATCTAAATCTTTATTTCAGTATCAGGAAAACAAAAGCTCCCTCTAAATTATTGTTCTTACTATTATTCTTACTACTATTATCATTGTTGTTATTATTCAGCAAGAAAAATAACTAATTTGTTTGCCATAATCAAGTTCAACTGTTAGTATGCAGTACGATTGTTTTTATTTGATGTCGTTGTACATTGTTTGCTTTACCTTGATTTAAGCTAAGTTAGAAATATATTTTTAATTGAAAAATGTTTTTTAGATCAGAGCCGGTGCTGCCACCATGTGGTCACAACTGTGTGTTTGTGTTCCCACAGCTGTGATTTAATCACTACACAGCATTTCAGTTCTGAGTGTTTCATTTAGTCTTCCTCTTCCCTTCTATATATTTCTCTTTGGATAAGGACAGAGAATTGGAACAATGACTCATGTGTTTTACCTTACACCCCTTATCTCTCCTGGCATGTATATTATAGGTTATTTGTTTTTGGCTTGAAAGATCTCTGGGGTTGTTCCCACATGGATTGGGAATTGACACTCTTGGGCACGGCTGCCTGTTTGATTTTGCAGACGTCTATAATTTGACCACAGATTGATTATTTCTGGACAACTATCGGATCTGTATATTTAAGACGGTCGTCTTCTCTTCTCGTTTCTCTCCTCTTTTTGGAGAGAGAGAAGGGAATCTCGGCCTGGAGTTTCCATGGCAACGATACCTGGAACATGGTGTGACTGATTTCTCTCACTTTGTCTGTGTGTGGCTGTGCCTCTTTCTCTATGTATGTATGGACTCATTGTTTGCATGTTGTGCCGTATTATTTGGCAGTGTGGTGGTGTGTCCCTGGAGATACTATTGATGCTGGAGGAGCCTAATTTTATCAACTAAAATTAAGTGAATAAACACATAATCCAACTGTTGATTAAACCAAAATTGACATGTGTCAGTGTGTAAGTGGGCTTACTCAACATCTTTTCTCCCTGTTTGCTGCTCTATTCATTTGAGGAGCTGGACTGCACACATCGCCATGGCAACAGCATGTGTGCAGGCTGCTCCCTACAAGGGTTTCTCTCTATCGCTGTGTCTCTCTCTCCGTCTGTCTCTCTCTGGTGTCTTTGCTCTGCCCTTCACCCAGTGGCATTTACTCCCATGGGGTCTGACTACAGACAAAAGGAGATGCAAATCCTGCGAACAGTGATGTTAATCAATGCCAAGATGCTCGATGCATGACTGTGTATTGCTAATGGACCCGTGGATTTTGTTAGAAAGCAATTAAATTCACTAATTTGGTATCTGATACTGATATCTGAACTCTTTCAGTTCTATTAGTGTCTTTGTTATGAAATGTACTTATAAACCTAAGTGTCGTTTCTTCTGCATGCATTTTACGCTTGTAAGAATCTGTTTTATAATGTTTTTTATTATGCAAAGGAGGGTCTCATGGTCCATTTGGCCTGTGAACTTTGACCCCGATGCCTAAACCTCATAAATGTCCCTTTTACATAAAGGATCCAGGGATATTTCAGTGTGTGTGCTTGTATCTATAGTATATGCCGTGTAGAGTGGGAACACAGTATTTATCTAATTTTGGCTCTGTATTCTATTACATTAGAATTGAAAGTAAACAATGTTTATAGATTGAAGCTCACCATAAACCATGAGAATATTTGGGGTTGTTTACATCCATATTGATTAAGACCCTTTTTATATCTATCCCCCTGAAATTTTAGGACAGTGCAGCATGACTTGTCAGTTACCAGAATTCATTCTAACTGAGCATGTGTTTTACTTGCTCTGGACCGGACTGAATGCAAAAAAATCAAGCCAGAACTGAAGATGTCCTCAGCAATGTAGCCACTGCTAATCTGATGTGGATGCAACACTTGAACCTGTAACTGTCAACACATTCACAGGCTGCACTGTATTTGTGTGCGTCTGTGAGAGTGAGGGTTAAGGCCTTAGACGGAGGGGTGTGGTCTTCAGCTTCATCCTCCACACATGACCTCCTTTGATCATTGCTCCATCATTCTTTGTTCTTTTGAATAGGGAGAGAATAAATTAATGAATTAATAATACATTTGTTTTCTTGCCTTATAGGTAAATGTAGCTACATCAAAATTGTGTTAAGAGGTTGTTAATAATCTTGTGTTTGTGTGTGAGGGGGAGAGAGAACGAAAGAGATTGTGTAAGAGGCTGGACAGTGTGTGTTGTCAATGGTAATGAGTTTAGGTTAGCTGGTCTGGCAGGGACACCGAGAAGCCCTGTTAATATTCCTGGGGTGTCTCTGTGTGTCTTTCCCTTTCTCCCTCATAGACACACATAGCCCTGCCTCCGCACTGGCTGCAACACTATGATGTCACCTCTCATCTGATTGGCTGTGAGGCTGCTGAGGGGAAGGAGGAGAGATAGATGCTGAGAGAGAGAGAGAGAGAGAGGGAGGGATAGACGATAGACCGAAAGAAAATGCCGGCACTTGTATGGGTGGAGGGGTTTTCGGACAGCGGTGTGAGGTGTGTGTGTGCGTGCATGAAGCTTTAGCCCTGCTATGAAGGGTGTGTGAGGTGTGTGTGTGTCTTTGGGTACGACTTGGAGAAGAGGGGGAACCCCAATACCACGCCCTCCCAGAAGCATGAGGCGACTTATCTGCCAGCGGATCTGTGACTGTGAGTGCAGTGATGGACCTGTGTCTGTATGTGTGTGTGTGTGTGTGTGTGTGTGTGTGTGTGGTAAATGTTGTTTCACGGCGAAGGATGTGTGTCTCTGTTTCTTTACATGTCATCTTAAAATGTACTCAATTTGACACAATAGGCTCTGCAATCGCTGTGGACATGTCGTATACGCGAACATAAATGTCTGTCAATTGAGTTTGCATGTCGGCCGTATGAAGGTAACTTTCATGTATGAGTCGAGGTGTAGGGTGGTGGCTTTGGTGCATTTCATCAACGGCTGGTTGTCAGAGCGACCGGAGCGCAACTGCATTCCTTTGCCAACAGTTTCATCTCCTGTCGTGTATGTGTATCTGTGTGTGAGTGTGTGTGTGTGTGTTTTATGTATCATATTGTCTTCCTCAAATGTTTTTGTGGAAGATGTATGTTCAAAATGCTGCACTGTTGTTGGAAGCGTATCAATGCTAGCTTTCTAGCTAGCTCAATATCTGCTAGTATGCAAATAGAGGGTTTGGGCTGCAGAGAGTTCTTCCAGTCACTGGATTCATGGGTGGACACATCTTGATCACTGGCTCACTAAGAAATGATTGTATATGTGTGAGTGGGTGGCTTTTTCTTCTGACCAGCGGTGTGTTTGTAATTGGTATTGATTTAGTAATTCCTGACTAAGCTCTCTGTAGTTCCTCTCTTTTGGCTCACGTCTGTACTTTTCCCCCTCCTATTGTTTAATGTCTTCAAATGATCAGAAGCCAGCTAAATCAATGTCAAGGTGTCGTCGTGAAATGTTTTAAGAGCTGAGGGTTTGAATAATTCATGTTTCAACATAGTAAATATGTCAATCATAATGTCAGTGAGCATCTTGTTGTGATTCTGTATTTGCTCATAGTTTATAATAACTCTCGGCAAGTTGTGAATAAATAAAACAATTGTTCAGACTAGTAGTTATGATCTGAGTTTGATGATGTACATCAATTGTAATCCTCCATATGCTATGGACTGGACTCAATGACAATGTTTGCTCTGTCTTTGCGAAAAGTTTGTACCATGTTTCCTCACCAACAGTGTGGATGGTAACACTCTCGTCTCTGTCCTCTCCTTTCAGATCGTAGTTTCGAAGACGATGACAGTGTGGATGGGAATCGTTCGTCAGCCCAGGCCTTTAAGGTCCCAAAAGTTCCCAAGAAGCCTGCAGAGTCCTCCGCGGCACGCAGGCCCAGCGCTACCGGTGGCAAGCTTGGTATGTGACTGACTGTACATCCACACGAACATGAATGCAGATCATCAGATATCATCACTCCATGACTAGTAGTTAAATGGAACTCAAATGACTGTGAGTGAACTTCTCAAGTCGGAATTACATGACGGTCCTTGTGTGTTTCTTCAGTAATCTGATACACTCTCATGTCTTATCGGCCTCATATCTGTGGTCGACTCAGGCCTGCAGAATCAGTTTATATCATCCGCCCCATTGAGAAAGCCTCCTCCTCTCAGTCAAGTCTTCTTGCTGTAGGGGGCTGGATTGTTATTCATGTGTTTGCTTCGTCTTTGCATGTATTGATTTTTCTTTTCCTGTTTCTCGCTCTCACACTATTGGCAGAAAGCTACGTTCACACAAACCATGCAGTCAATATCCTGCTGCCTGCTGATACATCTGTGTCAGCAATGTCACAAATACATGCACACGCACACACTCGTAGTGTTTTACAAATCTATTTTGAGTATGTTAACTATATTGGTTGGGAACACAAAACTGTGATCTTCCATCACTTGGATCATTACAGTCTAATTGATCGTGGAGCTGCTGGTGGAGGCAGAAGTCAAGGGCATGCTGGGCATCTTTCTCAAGCAGAACAACACCGTGATCTTAATGTTTAATGCGATGAAAAAAGAAATGTCTGGCTTGCCCTTTGCTGAAGATTTGTGATATTCAATCTTTTATTTCTGAGGTAGCAGCTGTAAATGTTTTGTCCTTCATTTAGTTTTTCATTTCATTTTTTGCGAATTAGTTTGTCTTCTACTCTACTATGTCACACTAGGTTCTATGATGGTGACGATGAGAGGCCGGTTCTTCTGTTTGTAGATGACTGTATGCCCACACACTTCAAATTTTGCCAATAACTGTCAATAAAGAGGTGTAGACCTTGAAAAACTGTCTAAAATCATATCTGAAAGGATGAAGTACTAGGCATGACTCCTCTCAAAGGACAAGGAGCTTGCTCTATGTCAGCAGTGCACAATGTTTTCACACTGCTAGTCATATCTCTGCATTATAACCTCTCAGATATGTTCACACAAGCAACTGAGGTTGATTACATTTTATTCAGTCTGAATGATTGTTGTGATTAAATACTTGTTTCTTATGTAAAAATGCTGTTCCCACGAAGATGAAAGGATCCCCTATCAACATAAAAAGGATGATTATTGCAACCCTAACTGCTTACCTTGATAACATGCCATCAATATTTATTTTTTATTCAGCCTCGCTTCTCTTTTTTAGTCAAATCTGTCTCACTTAATACAATAATGAAGTACTCTCATCCTAGTGGGTTGCTCGAAGCTCCTCCTTGCTCTCTTTATTTATTTATTTTTTCTGTGTCTCGTATTCCCTCTGCTTCCAGAGTAAGGAGTTGTAGGAGGTGTGGTCCACAGAGCTTCCAGCCCCCAGAGATATATGATTGACATGTCCATTACTGCCAGAAATGCCATTAGAAACACAGGCTGCTGTGGGGGCTTGTGTGGGTGTAATTGGAAGTGTGCTTGCGTTTTTGTGAGTTAAACCAGAATCACAAAACCAACAGCAGCACAGAAATCCTCAAATGCTTAAGGCTGACATGCTGTTGTATAAATGCACATACACACATTTTAATTGACTCTGCTCTGATTTTCTAGTATCCAAGGAGAGTGGGAGCGGGGGAGTGGATGAAGAGGACTTCATCAAAGCCTTCACAGATGTCCCTTCTGTCCAGGTACGCTACACACAGTAGCATAAATGCAGTCTCACATCTTCTTCTCATCTGTAGTCTGGTTGAGCTTGCAGCGGTGGAACGACTGGAGGCAGTGCGTCAGATGTTTGGCCCAAAGCAGTTGAAATTATTTATTGTCAATATTCCAGTCAGGAGAAAAAAATCAATAAAATAAACAAATCACTCCAAAACCATACTCAATTAACACTTAAACTTAGAATTCAACATCAAAATAACTTCCATAATCAAAACTCAAAAATAACAACTCTCCACTGACAGTTGAATCATTTTGTTCAAGGTCTAGATGCTGAGTCGTTCACCTCAGACCCCTCTCTGCCATAGACCTGTTTAGGCCAAACCTATATCACCTATGGCCTGACCCATTACAATCAAAAATCAATTATCCCTGCAAACATACATTTCGGTTTTAAATATCACCAAACAAAGTCAACACATTATCCCCACATATTTACCCGCCTTACATCATTATACACTATTTATATCCCTCTTAAATATTCCCCTAACACACCAAAGCCAAAAACAACCCTCTCATCCCACACACTTGATCCCCGCACATCTCTGACGTCACTCCCCCCCACCGCACAAAGTTCCTCCTTATTTACGTCAAGTCCTTTCGCAGCCTCCAGCACCCGGAAGCCACCGCAACTGCAGCGAGTGTTTGTTAGTCTTTGTCCATGTTTGGGAAATGTTTGTACCGTGTTTCCTCAACAGTTTTTCCGTAACATTGTGATTTATGTTTGTGTTGCAGGCGCCGTCTAATAACCAAACTAGACAGACTGAAAGTTTTATCTGGTCTTCACATATTTGCTCTACTCCTTCCCTTCTCTCCTGTTTTCCTTCACTGTGTCTCTATGCAGATTTACTCAGCGAGGGATCTTGAAGACAACCTGAATAAGATCCGGGAGATCTGCTCTGATGACAAACATGACTGGGACCAGAGAGCCAACGCTGTCAGTATTTTGACCTTCAACGCACTTTTTCCCTTATAAGTGAAATTTATGAAATTTTTTGATACCGCTTGATTTGATAATTTGTGCAGATGAAGAAGGTCCGCTCACTGCTGGTGGCGGGCGCAACCAGCTACGACTGTTTCTACCAGCACCTACGGCTACTGGATGGAGCCTTCAAGCTCTCAGCTAAAGACCTTCGCTCACAAGTTGTCCGAGAGGCCTGCATCACTGTGGCGTGAGTGTTGATCATAGATACGTACAATCCATGGCTGTGTCCAAAATCGTTCACTACTCCAGTATAACAGACATGGTAAATGAACATAACAATAATATTAACACAACATATCTTTGCAGCCACCTTTCAACGGTGCTGGGGAATAAATTTGACCATGGAGCAGAAGCTATCGTTCCCGTCCTGTTCAACCTCATCCCCAACTGTGCCAAAGTCATGGCCATCTCTGGTCAGTCAGCTATTCGCATCATCATAAAGGTGAGTTTTGCCAACACACTTAAAACCTAAGTGTGTTGGCAGACACTTAAAAATCTTGCAGTCAAACAATCAACAGTCTTGTTGAGGGTCTTTGTGGTCAATGTTGTCTGATTATTGGATCATTTAATCTTTTCACGCTGTGCTTCCTCTCCTCTGCAGCACACCCACGTCCCCAGACTCATCCCCCTGATAACCAGTAACTGCACATGCAAGTCTGTGGCTGTTAGAAGGTGAGATTAACAAAGGCACTGATGTTGACACTACAATGATAAAAGGCCTTGTTTGGTAATGGGCAGGTCTCGAATAATTAACAGCTATGAGATCATAAAACATCTCATGAAGCAGCTGTGTTTGTGATACTGAGAATGATAGAAATGTGTCATTTCCAGACGCTGTTTTGATTTCCTGGACCTTCTGCTACAGGAATGGCAAACCCACTCTCTGGAGAGGTGAGGATTGATTCTAACAATGTTCAGTGTTTTAAACCTGCTTTTTTGCTCATTCACCATTGTTCCTCTGCAGGCACACAGCAGTTCTGGTTGAGAGCATCAAGAAGGGACTTCGAGATGCAGACTCAGAGGCCAGAGTTGAGGCCCGCAAGTAAGACACACACAGACATTTCTGAAAATTGAATTACATGAAAGTAGTTTTAAATATCTCACCGCCCTCCTGTTCTTGTCTGAATCCCATGGTTCCTCTCATTTGCCTTTTCCATCATTATCTTTCAACCTCATTAATCTTTTTTCTCCATTTTACTTTTCTATTTGTCTCTCTCCTCCTCCCTTTCTCTGTCCACCTCCGTCCTTCTCTGCTGCCTCTCACAGAGCCTACTGGGGTCTGAGGAACCACTTCCCAGGGGAGACTGACGCCCTCTACAACTCCTTGGAGCCATCGTACCAAAAGACCCTTCAGTCTTGCCTGAAGAGCTCTGGCAGCGTGGCCTCTCTTCCCCAGAGTGATCGCTCCTCGTCCTCCTCTCAAGAGAGCCTCAAGTAATCATCGCTCCGCTATTCTCCTCCATAGGTCACTTCAGACCTCTAGGTTTACTTTAAGACTACATTTGAGCCTTGAAAATAAAGAATGATGTCAGGAACCATTTTGAGGAATGTTTTTAATAAGACCTCATGTGTTGACCTACACAGAGCTGCACGTGGATCAAATCTCCTCCGATTACTTTCATTTTCTGGTTCATGTATCAGTAAAAGCAAAACAATTGTGATGAATGAAAGTCATAGACAAAATCCCCAGTGCACTAGTGTCAAAGCTTTGCAAAAGTTGAACACGAAATTAAATGAAAAATAAATTGCTAGGCTGTTATTCAGGGCAATGTAGTCTCAGTCCAGCCCCAGCATTTTGGATTGCCGCATTGTTTTACTGGCAAACTTAATACCAAAGCAAGCTGAAATTAGAGCTGAGTAGAAAGACTTGCTTTTCCTGCTACACTGCTTTATATTATGTGCTTGAATAATTTTGTTCAGTGTGGATGCATATAGATTGACGTCTGTGGCTGAGCCTCAGAGAATACGCAGCATTACAATATATATTCTATCTTCAGTTCTTATTTATATTCGAAGACCAGTCATACATTAGAGGACATATAAATAGAATTAAAACAGCGAGCAGTGATGGCATGGGCACCGCCACGGCGCGGGTCGTCCCCCGGTGGCCGGTCGTCCCTTGCCTGAATTTTCGTGTTGATTACCGCATCAGACGATTAAAGTCATCGCGCTCGACTGGGGTGCAAAATTCCACGACACTGGGAACAGAGACAGAGGCTCCTTCCCCTCCTTCTCTGTCTACAGTCACAGAGCCTTCAGCCTTCTTCATGTCTCACTGATAGATCTGACTCCCCCTAGTGGTTGGAGCTCGTTCAAAAATACAAACCCTACAATTGGAAAAATGGCTTAAAATGGCTGATTTACTTTAGAAGTCCCAATGGCAATTTTGTAGAGGATACTTGCCTGCACATGTGTACCAAATTTTGTGTCAATCGGAGTTGCGGTGTGTGGCCTAAAAGGCGCTAGGTGGCGCTAGAGAGCAAGTTTTTTTACAAGAGCTCTAAAATGTCACAATTTTCGCCAGTCCCCATGTGCACACCAATTTTTTTTCAGCTAATTTTAATGCTAAGGCCTCAAAAATGGCAACACAAGTCGTGGGGGGGAAAAAAGAATAAACAACAGCATTTCAATAGGGCTTTGCAGCCCGACGTCGTCGGCGCTCGGGCCCTAATTAGATTATTGTTTAGAATTCAGTCAAATGAAAAATGCTGGTTTCAGGGCATAGGGGACCACTTGAAGAACTGACCTCTGTTTGGGTAAATGGACCTGCATTTATATAGCACTTTTCTAGTCTTTTCAGACCCTTCAAGCAATGTAATTTTCAATTGTCCTTAATTGGAACATGCTTGAGCTGTTTATATTTTGTCATCGAGTAAAAAGATATGTTGTTGTTGTGGACTGACCCACATTTGTCTTTCCTCAGTCGGCCTCTGACTTCTAAATGGTCAGCAGCTCCAGGGCGAGGTGAGTCAAACACTCACACACACTCACTCACACACAGCGGCAGATACATGTGCATTCTCTCTCAAACACATAATCTCATGCTCGCTCACTCCTGTGGAAACAAACATACACTTTGACAAACTCCTACAGAGCCATTTTCCATCATTCTCATTTACATCTGCCTGTGTCCGTACAGCCACATCCTGTTATGTTGTTTTTATGTTACTACACCCGTGCGCACACATGCATATATGTGTCTGGCTGTTGGTGTACTTCTGTATGGTATCAGTATTGGTTAGTGCGGTGCCTGCATGTGTTTGTGATGTATTTATCCCCTCATTACTTCCCATCCCTTCTCCAACACACTCCTCCTCCTGTCCTATCAGTCCCTGCGGGTTCAAAGGGTGGGGTGTCTTCGGTCTCCCTGCAACGTTCCCGTAGCGATGTGGATGTAAACGCAGCAGCAGTCGCTAAGCACCGGCACGTCGGACAGAGCAGGGGAACAGGGCGTCTGCCCCCTGGCTCCTACTCCTCACTGGGTAAGGGCCCTGTCAGTCAAGTTGGATGACAAATCAGACGGTGCAGACATCCGTCAGCATGTGATCAGCAGGATGAGTCTGAGGAGTCATCTCAGATCAGCTCAGAAGTAAAGCTGCTAAAGCTTCAGACAGGTTAAAATTAAAGCTCACGGCCTCCACAAAAAGATGGACCTACACATTCCAGTGCTTGGACTTCTCTCTGCCCCTGTACTCTCCTCTTCCGTTGCCTCATCGCCTGTTGATGTATCCTGTATATGTTTTTGACTGGATAGTCTCTGTGTGCATGTCCTGTTAAAGAATATCTTCCCCTGTGTTGTTTCTCTCTGTTGTGATCTTGACCACTGCATCTGCATGGTTCTCCGTTTAACAGATGTTCTGTAACTAATACAGACTGTGCTCCTCTCTTCTCTTGTCTCTCTTGTCTGTCTTTCATTCTGTGTTTTTCATTATTATGTGTTTACTTTATGTTACTGACACTTTATGTTCAATTTTCCTTTCCTTTTGTGTCCCTTACTTTTAATAATTTGTATCAATCCTTGGCTTTTTGTTTCCGATTGTTTCTTCCCTCCACCCTATCTCTCCCTCTCTTTGCCACTTAAGATGATGCCTCTGATAAAACGGATGGTAAGATCATCTCACTCTGCTTCAACAGCAACAACCTCCTCAAGCTTTTCTTTTTTCTTTCTCTTTGTTTCCCTTTCCTCCCATCATTACAGTCCACCAGTCCATGTCACTCCTTTTGTTACAATGTATGGTCACAGCGCCCCCTGCTGTCAGACTTGCATTCAAACATCATTTGCATCAACATACAATTTCATCGCATCATGAATCAATCTAATTACACATTTAAGATCATCTGCTGCTTTACTACAGTTTAATCTCATTTTAAACGTGGCAATGGTCCAGCCATCAACACCTGCATTCAATTGTAACATTCAGTTAATGGGGCTTTACTTGAGATGTTTTGTAAAGCTCTAACACACAGATTAGATTCAACTTCATTGTCATTGCCCAGGTACTGAGACAACAAATTCCAGTTTAGTATTTAACCAGAAATGCAAAAAGAAGAGTCATGTACAGAGTATATAGGTGTGAATATGCTAGATATGTACAGTCTGAAATGTGCAGGTGAAATTTACTATTTACACCCTGCTCCTTCTTTGTCTGTCTGTAGGGACCAGGTCAGACAATGGTAAGATTGTGGTTAGGTGGATGTGTTGTGTGAGGGGGCATGTTTTAGGGATGCTTTAGCTGGGAAAGTTGACACCAGGAATCAATATATTAAAATTCTTGTTCTGTAGTGTCCTGTTTAAAACGGCACTAATGTAAAACCAAAATAAAATGTATCTACATTGTGAAATTTTCAACATTTTCAATGTTGGTGTTACTATTTATATTTATAATAATCATTACCAAATTTATTTTAAAAAATCAGCATTTCAAAATCCTATCTACTGTATTCAAACAGCCCTAAACATTGCAGGCCTGATCCTGAGACAGTTAACCAATTGGGACATATCTACATGACATTATTTAAAAAATGATGTCAATGTCAACACACTTTATTCAGTCACTGTCCCACAGTAAGCACATTATTGTGGTTTTCAAAATAAGGCAGTTGGTGGAGTTAGGTTAAGGCTTGGGAGTGACGCTACATTTTAAAGAAAAATAACAAGACAAGATGACTGACTTTCTAATCCACTGAAGCATCCCTGGTCTATGTATCTGTGTGACTGAATGGGAGGGTTTAGTTTAGGCAGCTTCCAGCTATAGTGGCTTTTCATCAGCTGTAGTGCTTTTTAGGGTTTGGCCTTCATTCTAGCTAGATGTGTAGGTGGGCAGCAGTATGTGTGCTTTTTCTTTTATTTGTCTGTTTTTTTACAGTATTTTCCCTCCACGTGCTTACAGGCCGTGTACGTACCAAGCAGCCCTTGTCCACTGCCAGCAGCGTATCCAGCCAGGTGGACTCACGAGGACGCAGCCGCACCAAGATGGTCTCCCAGTCCCAACGTATGTACCCCCTCTGACAACACACAGCATTACTTAAACCCAGCTGTGCCTGGAACGTTCTGGGTATTAAGTCCACTTACCACATTACATAAACACAGACACAATGACCGAAATGGTGCGTGTGAGCTTCTTGGAATGTGTGTTTGTAGTTTCTCAGGCTCTTACTGTGGAGTTTCATTACTTGTTGCCTACACGGTAACGATGAGCTCTCTGTGAATGTTTTTGTGCCTTCAGGTTCCGACGAATCAGATTGCACACCAGGTATTCTGTTTGTGTGTCAGAGTCGGAGTGTTTTGTGTCTGTGTACCATAGTGGGAATGGTGGCCCACCTGCTATCGCTCTCATTCTGATCAAGGTGTTTTGTGTAAAGAGGCGTGTGTGCGCATGTTGTGTCTCATCACTGAGGATGGTGTGGTGGACAGTTTATTTCCGCTGCTCTGGCTGTAATGCGGATTATTAAAAGTATTAAAGAGACATGAAGGAATACAAGCCACGGAGTTAGCTATGATTGCAACACATAAAGCAGCTGTGTGTGTGTGTACTTGCTTTACAAGAATACTTGCAGCTTATTGGGTGATGGCTTTGGTTTGAAAACCATTTTAAAAGAGTAGAGTGATTGGACCAAAGTCCATTACACCAAATAGATATGGACAATTAGAGACCAAACAAAGGTTGCCTGATCAAGAGTTTAAAGCTCAAACCACACTGTGGTTACAATCAACATTCCTTCCCAGGACAAATTACTCTGCAGTAGTCACACGTATTTATTGACTCCGGCTCCAACCGGCAGTGGTGGAAATGTGATGCCAATTTTTGGATTCCAGCACGATGCTGTGTGACATGCATTGAAGTGAATATATAATAAATAAAATCAACACGGATTTGGGCATTTTGGCATTTTTTGTACAAAACATGCAATTAATAATCCCTCCTCAAACCCACCAGACTCCAGTCAGACAACAGTCATTTTACCTCATTGATCAACCCAACCGAAAAGAAACTCATTCAAACCGTCTCAGTTAGTCTTTCCTGTTCCAACGGTCAACAATTCTGATTTGAGCATTTCAAAGAGAGACTGAATAAGTAACAAATATGAAACAGAATGAATCACTGTAACATTGACACTGTTTGCTAACCCTGTTTTCCAGCGTGTTTGTGATGTCCAACATCTACAATGGCCCAGTAGACAAATATACGCCTATTTAGTGGGGTTTTCAGTGTATATATGTGCACATTGTTGGTGGGAAAGGGGTATAACAGAAACAGAGGAAATGGTATCTGAACAGAGGCGTAGAAATATTTCTACATCTATGTGTGTGATAAGAGTGTATTCACTGTCATTGTCATTTTTTGAGCATATTTACTTTTGAGGCATTTTCTTTTCCTCATTGTGAATAGGCTTTGCTTGATATCTATGCAAGCTGTCCCTACATGCACTGCTTTTCCCAGGCTCCCATCTGCAGCTGGTTCAGTGTTTTTTTTTTTAGCCACACATTTTCAGTACTTGTTTTCTCTTAAATGGATTATTTAATCACAGTGCTTCAGCTTCGCCTTCATTCTTGATGTGGAACACCAGGATGCGCTCCCATCGTACTCTGTGTTCTAACTCCCATGACGCTATTTTGCGCTAATACCCATAATTCATCTGGTTTAATCTGCTGTTCCTTCCCCCTCGCCTCTGCTTTCCCCCTTCTCTCAACCAATGGGCTTAATGGCTCAGGATCTCAGTCTGCTACCCCTGTTGGTGGTAAGATTACAACACTACTTCTTTTCCCGCTATCTTTATCTTTACTGCCTTTTCTCTGTTGCGCTGACTTCCCCATCCTTCACATGCACCAGGTCACTTAAAGCTAATTCCACTCGGGCATGCTGGGGTTTGTAGTCACAGACTGTTAACATGGCTGTTCTATGATCATGCTAAACACTGCTTTGGGAGCCTCGTTTTTCTGCACTCTTATGTGTGCCTGGATGTAGTCTAGAGATTGAGAAGATGTTTTTAATCCCTCTAAAAAGGCCTTTCCTTACTGTAATTCAATTGTCCTTAATGTATGTTTAAATCCCAAGCAAATAATTCGGTCAATAGTTTATATATATGATATGCATTTATAGAGTCCACTTTAACTGTTTGTATCTTTAAATATAAAGAGACCAGGGAAGGTAGGAAGGGAGAGCTGACCTGAAAACCAAAACTGTCTAGAGGTCAAACAAGAGGGTCATGTCTTCTGTATGTGATAATGAATGAATAATAAAGCTGTGATTTAAGATGTATTTAGCTCTGTGTCACTAGTTACTAGTACATAGAAACAGGCCATCATGGGTTGAGTATGGTGTGTGTCTGTGTGTGTGGTTTCCTTAGTTGAGTTTGTGTGTCATTAAGAGTGAGAGTGTCTGGTCTGTGTGCTCATTTTCAGTCATGTTGTAATCAGTTCTTGAGACCTGGAGTTTTTTTTTTTTTACCAAAAGTCTGTTCACTTATTCACACACATTCAGCACTGCAGAGCAGCTTCTTCTCAATTGTTTGTCTTCAGGTTGATCGTAATGTGAGTCATTGTAGAATTAGACTGTGGGCTTTGCATTTGGAGACAGGATGTCATGGGGATGAGAAATTCAGACAGAAACAAAAACAGCTGCATGTTAATCATTGTCATAATGTCACTTAAATCATTTAAGTGGATTGTTAAATGTATTCATTGTGTTGTAATTTATACATTTGACAGATTTTGTACAAATAGGTGTAAAATAAACTTTGCTCTCGGGTGTGGTTTACAACTCTCCTATCCCCAAGAATCCTCTTTCCAATTACCTCACTTTAAAGTTTGCCATGAAGTTCTGTGTATTTTCAATATACGTAGTGTACAACATTTACTTAAATCATGTGCCACTAAGTTGAGGCCAGTAGCCACTGTCTTGTCAGTTGTATGTATACAAAACTAGTCATCGTTTCTCAAGTAAGCCCCTCACATGTTTCTCTGCAGCTTTCCACTTGTTGCCTGAGTACGGCTCTGACTTTACTTTCTCCCTGTCTCTGTATCTTGTCCTTTTCTGTCTCTGCGTCTCTCTGAAGCTGGCAGTCGGAGTGGCTCCCCGGGTCGTGTGCTGACGAGTACAGCCCTGAGCACCCTGAGCTCAGGGGCCCACAGGGTGCTGGCCGGGTCCGCTGGGGACAAAAACAGACGCAGTCGCATCCCCCGCAGCCAGGGCTGCTCCAGAGACTCCTCCCCCACCCGCCTGTCCGTTGGTAAGTAAAACGTCAGGGTTTCGTTTTATATTTATCTTTCACATATCCGATATATAGCTCAAATGTTATTTGATGGTTTGACACTCAGCTTTACACAGCAGCACACACAATCGTACACGTACCCTTGGATCTCAACTTTTTCCCCTCCTGCTCCCTGTCCTCTATTTCTTCCTGCCCCTGGTGCTTCTGTCCTCTAGCTCCTTCCAGCATTAGTTCCATCTACAACGGAGCGAGCAGAGGAGGTAAGGCTCCGACCTCAACCTGACTTCCCTACTATCCATCTCTTAACCTCGAATCCATCTATTCTCATCATCATCTTAAAATCATCCCTTGTTTATCTCCATCAATCACTACAAATCTCACAGTCCCTCCAGCAAGCCTCATAGAGCCCACCTCTCTAACCTGTGTCTGACTTTATGGCTGCATTGTGATGGTGATGGTTACCCATGATCAGCGGATCCTCCCTGTCTTTACTAACATGTTGTCAGTGGCTGATGAACGAACCTTCTATCAGTATCAGCAACGCTTCATCAGGGCTTTATAACCCTTTGGTAGGCTGTGATTAACCCTGATTGGCTGTTGAAGCTGATGAACAGAGCAATGAACGGGGAAGTTGTTTGCGATGCTACTGGATGAAAACGATCCTCCCCTTGCCCATCCCTCGATCGCATAATTCATCTCAAATCACGTCCTTTTCTACTACTGTGAGTTTGTGTCCTATATGGAGGGTGATCGTCCGAGTGCATGTGATTATCATACTTTGTTTGTTTCATTTTAATGTGAGTCCAGCAGTCCTGTGCTTCTTTTGGGTACATCTCATAGAGCTGTAGCAATCAGATTAGCAACAGAAAATGTATCTGCTGTCGTTTTGATAATCAATTAATAGTTATTTTTTTAAGCATATATGCTCAACGTTCACTGGTTCTAGCTACTGAAATGTGAATTTTGGCTGTTTTTTTTTTAGTAACTTACTAATAAAATATAGGAGTAAACAAGAAATGTTAAAAATTAACCATAATTTATGAGTTTTATCAGTTACATAGAAATACTCAAGATAGCTGCTCGTCACCTTTTTGGGGAACCTTTTAAGGGTGCTTTCAGTATTTGTGTTTATTTTATAGACAAACTGAAGTTCTCCCGAATAAGAAGTGACTAAAATCTGTTGAGATGCTCCCTCAGAGCCAGTAGACCTGGTCTCGTATTCTCTCTTTTCTCTCTGTTCGTCACATTTGCCTGTTCTGTCTTATTCATGTCTTTATACGTTTACCGTCTTCTCTCTCTCCGTTGTCATTGCTCACGTTTGTCTTTTCTTCTTTGTCTTTTTTATTGTCTTCTTTGTGTCTCTTCCCTTTGTCCTTTGTGTTCTTATTACCACTTTTCTCCCCTCTCCTGTACTTCCTTCCCCTGTTCCCCCCTCATCTTTCCCTCTGCTGCGGTGTTGTAACCCTGGTGGCATTAGCTCGGGGCAGTCGTATCCCTCGGCCCAGTATGAGTCAGGGCTGCAGCAGAGAGGCCAGCAGGGAGAGCAGCCGGGACACGAGCCCTGTACGCTCCTTCACACCCCTTGGTGAGTAGCATTAGTCAACAGATACCCAGGGGGGATGACTCGTAAACTGAGGATGATCAAAGGAGAGGGAAAAACTCTCTTAAAGTGATGGTTCGGAGTAAAATGCACCCGAGGTAATTTCCACCATGACATCCAGCCAAATTTTGCATTTTTAGCGATGGTCAGCATTGGTCAAGATAGCCGCCATCAGCCGAATGGCTTAGTACTAGCGCTACGGTACAGGGGGTATATCTCATAAATTACCCCACTAATAATGCATGGAATGTTACCAAACTTCTGCAGTAGTACACATAGGGTCTGTACTCACAAAACGGGGCATTTGAAAGTTTGTAAGTACACCAGGAGTTTATTTAAAAAAAACACTTGCCCGATAGCTTCTATTTTTTTTTTTTTTTAGAAACTTTATTAAGTCATTATGGTGCAATACAATTCAATACACCAACAGAACATCGCCAGGGGGTTTCAATACAGACAATGCAGAGACAAGCTTTCATACAAAAACATTATAAAGTGTACATAAATTCAAAGTCTTTTTTTAATAGACGATGTATTGTTTGGCTTCATTTTCAAAAATAAGAAAAAGTGGTTTTTGATTAGTGTAACGACATTTATGAATGTGCCATTTGGCTAATTGTATAATAAGATTGATGATATAGTATTGTTTTTCTTTAGAAGATGGATTGTCAGTGAAGCCAAACAATACATGTTCAAAGCACAGGGAAAAAAGAGGTTCAATCGAAAAACAAATCAGGTTACAAATATCTTCCCATAATTTAGTTGAGAGAGGGCAAGACCAAAATAAATGAAAAATATCTTCAGGGTGTCCTACACAGAAAGAGCAGTTTAAATCTATATCTTTTTTAAATCGTTGTAAAAAAACTTTTGATGGGTAAATTCTGTGAATTATTTTAAAAGATACTTCTTTTACCTTATTATTAACTATATATCTAGCAGGTAGCCCGATAGCTTCTATCCTCGGCTGCTATGCTACCGCAGCGTAGACGCCACTTCCGTGTTTACCCCGCCGATGCCGTGACGCGAGTATGAAAAAGTTTCGCTGAGTTTTTATAAATGCTTGTATTATCAGGTCAACACATTTTTATAAATGCTTGTTTAGGTCAACAACAAGTGTTGACAAGTGTTGACCTGATAATACAAGCATTTATAAACATTTAGGGAAACGTTTTCATACTCTTGCGTGAAACTCGCGTCACGGCATCGGCGGGATAAACACGGAAGTGGCGTCTACGCTGCGGTAGCGTTAGTTAGCGTTAGTAGCCGAGGATAGAAGCTATCAGGTGTGTTCAGGTAAGTGTTCTTTTAAATAAACTCCTGGTGTACTTACAAACTTTCAAATGCCTCGTTTTGTGAGTGCAGACCCTATTTGTACTACTGCAGTGGTAACATTCCATGCATTATTAGTGGGGTAATTTACGAGATATACCCTCTGTACCGTAGCGCTAAAACTAAAGGCGGGTCCACACCGGACCGAAAATCGGCGTCTTTGAGAGAGTCGGCGTCCGTGACATGAGTCTCCTTGGTGTGGTCGCTCGAATCGGCCCACGTCGGCGTTCATTTCAGCCGATTCAAAGTCGCCATTCGAGTCGGCCATATTAAGTAGCACGACTTCATTTACCGACGCGAGTCGGGCAGTCGGTGCGGTGTGGACCCGCCTTAAGCCATTCGGCTGATAGCGGCTATCTTGACCAATGCTAACCATCGCTAAAAAAATGCTTCCGAAGGGGTATTTGGCTGGATGTCATGGTGGAAATTACCTCGGGTGCATTTTACTCCGAACCCAGGCTTTTATATTAATTCAGTGTCTGATTTTAACTAAACTAATAAGAATCTCAACAGTTTATAACGGTTTTAAAACAAAAAGCAATCACTTGCATATTGTTCAGCCTTTCTTTCCCCTCTCACACCCTGTTCGGTTGCGCGTGTGTGTGTGCGCGTGAGTGTTAAACTCTGTATGTGTGTTTTAATCTTGGTTGCAGCAACGCGGAGCTACTCTCGCTCCACCGGAGCTCTTCACACACCTGATGCTTTTGGTGCTGCAGGTGAAGGCTGAGTACATCTATTTCTCTGTACCTCACCCACCCACGTCGCCTTAATTTGTGTTCGCTCGCCCGTTTTCTTATTGTTCTCTTTAGTGCCAAGCATCTTCTCCATTATTATTTTCAGCCTTTTCTTGTCCATCAGCCTCTGTGTGTGTGTGTTTTTGTTTGTTTTATATATTTTTTTCTCCAGGATATCGAGCCTCCCATTGGAATCGCATGTTTCCGCACGTTCGGTTGCCAGTCGACAGCCATTCTGCCCAATTTTACCATTTTGTTTTCTTTATTTAGCTCTGCCCCCGTTTCTGACACAAATATTCATCAGTGTTGTCTTTCCATCATACTTTCTCCCCCAGCGCTACCTGCAGTGTCACCTAACAAGTCATCTCATCAACTTATTGGTTGGCTGATGGGAAATGTGGTGTGTGTGAGTTGGTTGATGAAGCGAATGGTGGATCATCAGTGGACGAGTCAGAGAAGGCAGTTAGCAAGTTTAGGTCTCAAGGGGTAACGTTTTCTCTTCTGCTCTCCCTCTGCCCATCCTGATTGATTCTCTGCAGGATCAGGTTTTGGCATCAGTCAGTCCAGTCGTCTCTCTTCTTCAGTCAGTGCCATGAGGGTCCTCAACACCGGCTCAGATGTAGAAGAGGCTCTCGCAGATGCACTGGTATGAAAACACGTACGCCACGTATACATATGAAAACGCTTAATAACTCTGTTCACTTTCCAGTAAGCTATCACCATGTGCAGCTCACGCATCCCGGAGTGTTTGTGTGTGTGTTAACTAACCCCCTGGTTCTACCTCTGTTTAACGCTGTCAGCTGTTGGGAGACATGCGGTCCAAGGTCAGCTTCTTCTGCCTCTTATCTGTGTGTTCTGTGCGTGTGTTTAGTTGTGTGTTTGTACTCTATAAAGTAGCTTTGTAAGTGCATGTTTCTGCCTGTGTCTGCTCATCAATCCGTCTTCACTTTCAGCGTAATTTCATCTCTTTGGATTTCTTTCCTCCACCCACAGAAGAAGCCAGCACGGCGGCGGTATGAAAACTACAGCATGTACTCCGACGATGACGCCAACAGCGATGCATCCAGCGCCTGTTCGGAGAGGTCCTACAGTTCCCGGAACGGAGGAGCCATCCCCACCTACATGAGGCAGACAGAAGACGTAGCTGAGGTTGGTGGCAACAGCAGCACAGCAGAAATCTCTATGGTGCATCAAGTATTTTATCCAGGCAGCTTTTTCCTACCTATTGTACACATAAGTGTTGTTAGGCTCATTACATTTGGAAAAACAACAGATTTGTATGTGATTTGTATCTGCAAATCGACTCTAAGTGCATGCCCTCAGTGTAGAATTTTGTGGCCATGATTGAGCTATAACGCACACATTTGGCAAAGCAGTCAATTTGGAGCCCTACAACTTTGAAATTAGGAAAGTAGTGCCATCAATGCAATAATTGGAAAGCCGTGTCACTTCAATATGTCAATATTTCTTAATGTCATTACTACCTTTGTGCCTCAATAGAAGTCTCAACAAGCCGTTGTTGCTGTGTGTGTGTGTGTGTGTGTGTGTCTGTCTGTGTGTGTGTTTGTGTGTCTGTCTGTGTTTGCGGTTCTTGCTAGGTGCTGAACCGGTGTGCCAGTGCCAACTGGTCAGAGAGGAAGGAGGGGCTTTTGGGCCTTCAGGCGCTGCTCAAGAACCAACGCACCCTCAGGTCAGCCACAGGAGAGGCAGGTGTGTGTACAAAGAATAAATTGACTTTTTATTTTCATCTAACTATTTGTTTTTTGATCTGCAGTCGGGTAGAGTTGAAGAGGCTGTGTGAAATCTTCACCAGGATGTTTGCAGACCCTCACAGTAAGGTATGATTGCATATGGCGCACAGCACTCACTCATTTACAACATCATGCCAAATAGATTCATCATTCACCCACTGTTATTTTTACTTTGGTTCCAAACATTTTGTTTATCCCCACCATCCTTCACTGTACCGGATTCTGCCAAAACAAACACAAGGATCTCGTGAACACACACGGACACAATGCAGTCTTTTAAATAAGTTTAGAGATAAAGACGGGATAAACTGGTCAAAATGTATTTAAGATGCACCCACACATGGAAATTCACACTGCAACATAATCACAGGCATGCGGTGTGCACTGGACCGTTTCCTAACAGCATGCCACACCTGAGTTTGCGTGTGACCTCACACCTCTCTGTCGTCCTGTGCGATTGCTCTGTCACTGTTCAGCAGCCAATCCGCTGGCTGGGCTCACTGCATCACCGCCACTCCCTCTCTTTCCCCTCCCACCCGCACTCTGAAACGACGACACTGACCACACTCACTCAGACGCATTTATATATACGCACAAATATCTGGGCTGCCAGCTCTTCTCTCTGATTAACCAGCTGCGTTTCGCCCTCTCTAACACTGCCACCTTTCTTCCGGCGTTTGAGTGCCCGTTGCCTCACACATGTCGTAAGGTGTGTGAGCCCCAACCCTCCCCCCTCGTTTGACGTTTGACGATTTGATGAATTTCAGCGAGACTGCAGCAGGGTGTACGGCACGGCAGAATCCGGTATAAGCTCAGCCTCCTTCAAGGTACTGCATCTCACCATGGATCCCTCTCCTGCCTTTATCTATCTATCCCACACCATTCCCACTTCTTCTTTCTCATCTCCTTCGTTTTCAAGGTCTCTAAGTTTTATTTCCCCTTGTGCTCACAAAACAGCGTATTTTATACATTTTGCTCCTTTTATTTATTTGACTCTATTTGGATTGAAAGTGTGGACTGAAACGTACGATTTTGACACCCGAGTGCGTTCAGGTTTTCTTTGTCAGGATGCTAACGGATGTGTCTCTCTCTCTCCCCCATGCCGCCCCACTCTGGAACTCTCTGTAGAGAGTAAGTTTGGCCAATCACTGCTACTGTATTTATACATTGTGATGAAAATCTCACTCACTAACCTACCTCACATAAGGTTGTCTGTAACTACACTGAAATCAACCACTGGCATGTAGAGATGGTGACTGCACACAGTCTGATTGGTGTGTGTTCATTCTCGTTAACTTAATAACTGAGACAGTACGTCTCAATAACTGTAATTCCCTGTTGTCATTGTCTTCTAATATTATTATAATTATTTATTTGGGTGATTTATTGGATTGGGAATGAAGGTGGGCTGCTGCACTGATGAGTGAATAACCACTAACTTCATCATGGGAACTAATGCTCCTCTCACATGATGCTTCTTCAGCATAACATCCCTGTATCCTGTAATTACACTCTAAATCCTGGACTACTGGTGTGCATGCTCGTGTGCATGAAGTATGTGAAATGACTGAGTCACTGTGTGAACCAAACTGTGTGTGTTTAGGTGTTCAGCATGTTCCTGGAGACACTGGTGGATTTCATCCAGGTTCATAAGGAAGATCTGCAGGACTGGTTGTTCGTCCTGCTCACACAGCTGCTGAAGAAGATGGGAGCTGACCTGCTGGGCTCCGTACAGGCCAAGGTTCAAAGGGCCCTGGACATCACACGGTGGGTGTCACAGTATAGACTGACATTAGGGCATATAGGTTGTTGACCCATGGGTTGTATTTGAGCATTTAACCTTTGGGAATAGTATGTGAAAGTAAAAATAATTTAAGACCAAAGTTCCACTTACTCACTTTTCAATCATTCAAGTACTGAAAGCGTTTAAAAGGTTGTTACTTATACCATGGTCTGGGTAAATATGCGATTGTGATCACATAAGCAGTCATCTCACGTCCCATTCACTTTTCAACTCGCTACTTCAGACTGCAGCCGACAGTTGGATACACATTTGTTTGTGGCAATCGTGATATTCATTCAGGGACAATGACTAGCCTTGTTGTTAAACACACGTTTGTCAACGTTATTGACTTATTGAATCTTGCTAGCACAATGATAGAACCCTGTGACTCAACTACGAGCTAGAAGGCTATGTGCTGAGCAGACAACAAATATCTCCCGTTGCAAAGTCTTATCTAAGGTTCATCCTGTTTACTAGAGCAGTGAACAATGTGATTGCCTAAGAATCTTATGGGATGGTATGATTGTTTTGGTGTATAAATAAAATAGGATTAGAACAAACATTTAACAGTTTAGTCTGTTGTTGTTTACTCTGACTTTGTAGTCGGAGTAACAGTAATTTATCTTAATCTTTCAAGACATCTGGCAAAGATCCTTTTACTCTTGAGATGTGTTTCTGTCTGCGCTGGAAATTTAATGTGGCTTTTTCTCCCTCTCACAGAGAGTCTTTTCCCAACGACCTCCAGTTTACTATTCTTATGAGGTTTACTGTTGACCAGACACAGACGCCCAACCTCAAGGTAAAGTGTGTGTGTTCATGCGCGTGCGTGCGTGCCTGCAGTAAGGGAGGGGTGAGAGGGAAGGATGGACATAAGGCTGGAAACAGGGACTGTGTAACTATGGTAACTGCTGTACTGATATGACCTCATGCCTGCTGAAAACCCTGAATCCTTGGCTGTGATTGGATAGCGATTGATAAAGCCTTTGCACTGGGTTTCTGCTCTGCTAGACAATCCCTTCAACCGTTCCTCCTCTGACTCCTTGTCCATCGTCTCGTACTTGTCTTGTCACTAACCCTTCTGTTAGAGCAACTTCTCACCTTACTAGTTTCACCCCCACCCCCACTTATCTTCCCCACATGTTCTGCTACCTCATTCCTCACTCCCCGCTCTCCTTGCTTCTTTAGTCTTTTGGTCTTCTCTTCGTCCCCCTTCCAACTAGGCTTGGGCAGCAAAATATATTATCAGCATCATCATTTCATCTCTTTACTGAAATATACATAGCATGACCTTACAGCTCACATGGAGGACTAGGATCCAATCTCAACTGACTTTACAGAAAAATATTGCAACATCACACAATAAAATCAGATACTGCCAAGTGACAGAGAGTCATGTACTTTTCTTATATACTCATAATCAGAATCTTTCACCACATTTCCCCAGCGTAGCAGTCATTCCATCTTCTAAACTGTTGCATGGAGCTTCACGATCCACTCCTATTTGTTGATTAACTGGCATCAGAGCGTTTTGCTGCCATCATGTGGCGTAAACTATAACATTGTGTATTTCCAGATTTTCAGAATAATATCAAGTTTCAATATCGCCCAAGCCTACTTCCCAATCTTTTCACTCCCCTTAAATTCTCTGTGCTCTCCCTCCTCCCTCCACTTCCTTTTCCCCTCTTGTCTCCTCCCTACCCCCCATCCTCACCTCTTCCCGTTCTCTCTCCGTTGATTGATTGACGCGGTGCTTCTCCTCTTTCTCTCTGAAGCCTGTACGGAGCTCGTGTTGCGGGCGAGGGCGAGGCAGGGGAGGGTCCGGGGTTAGATTGTTCCCCCCCAGAGCGCGCCGCCACGCCTGCTCTCTAGACGAGCAGGCCGCAGCCTGGAGCCAGTCCTCCCAGGTCAGTGCGCTCCGGGGGGAGCAATTATATGGCGCGCAGAATGCTGCTAAGTCATTTGGAGGAGGCTTCTGGTCCTAGAGGTGCAGATGGAAAGAAATAATCAGAGCAGGAGTCAGTTGTGGCGTTTCAGAGCGTGCGGTGAATGTTTGCATTTATTGGTTCCTTTGTTTTGTCATTGCTTTCTTTTTGATTGATTTGTTTTCCCACATGGTAAAGCCATGACTGCACTTTCTTCTCTCATTGATCCGTCAGATAATTTTATTTTCAGACCTGCAAGAGATGCCCAATCTGCTACGGTTGCACATGCTGTCTGTGAACATTGGTGGTCGCCTTTTAATACGTGTTTGTAGTTTTGTTCTTACGTTTTCGTGGATGTCACTCAACTCTCTTATGATTTGTATAATTTTTGTATTCCAGGTGAAGGTGGCCATTCTGAAGTATATCGACACGCTGACGTTACAGATGGACGCACCAGACTTTGTGAACTCCAGTGAGACTCGGCTCGCCATCTCCCGCATCATCACCTGGACGACTGAACCCAAGAGCTCTGACGTCAGAAAGGTACCGACACGCAAACCTCTACCAGCTCAAAACATTATTCCCATAATTAATTCTCATGTTATTGGAATGAAATTCAACTTTGAAATGACGGAGAAGTTTTAATTAACTGAGTGGGATATATTGTGTTACAGGCGGCCCAGTCGGTGTTAATCTCACTCTTCCAGCTCAACACTCCAGAGTTCACCATGCTTCTAGCAGCCCTGCCCAAAACCTTTCAGGATGGAGCCACCAAGCTGCTTCAGAACCATCTGAAGAACACCGGCAACGCTGCACAGGTGAGGGAGTGTTTCACACATGGTACGCTCTGGTTGTGAATCATTATACTGTAACATCAATGGCATACTTCTTTCTAACTTACCTTAACGTGTGTGTTTTTATTCACTTCTTCAGGCAACAATGGGCAGCCCTCTTACACGCCACACCCCCCGATCTCCAGCGAGCTGGTCCAGTCCAGTCACATCTCCCACCAACACCTCCCAGAACACCCCGTCACCGAGGTAACACACGCTCACATTTGGAAAATCCATCCAACAATAATTGACTTATTAGGATTTAGACAGAAGAGTGAGGTCTCCAGATATTCCTTTGAATTAAACTACATGGCTCAGTGTGCTGTAGGGCTGTCATGATGTTAGATTTTCACTACAGGATTGTGTGTGTGTATGTATGTATGTATGTATGTATGTATGTATGTATGTATGTGTGTATATATATATATATATATATATATATATATATGTCAGGGACGGAGCTAGCAGGCATGGGAAGGCACAGTGTAGTTTTCAAAAAAGTGAGTTTTATTAACAAAACATTGAATAAAGTTCTGGGCCTCTAAAATAGGTTAACTAAACATGATTATATATATTTATATTTATATTATATTTATATTTTTTCCCCTCGCTTGTGTGCAGTGCATTTGACTACGACACAGAGAACATGAACTCTGAGGACATCTACAGCTCGCTGAAAGGTGTCACTGACGCGATCCAGAACTTCAGCGTCCGCAGCCAAGAGGATATGAATGAACCAGTCCACCGGCGGGAGGGAGACGAGGTCAGTAGGGCAGACGGATGGATGTTGTATGTGTTGCTGCAAGTGTCAAGGCTGAGATGGCGCTGTTCTATTGCATCTGTAAGATATTCTTGTGAAGGAAATTAGTTTTGTATGTTTTTCTTTTGGTTTTGGTTTTAAGTGCAATCGTCCAAAGTGTGACTTTTTCTCATTCAGGCATGGTGACCTGAGAACAAACGTGAAACATTTACAGATATGTGTGGGAAGCATAGATTTGCAAGAGACATGGTGTTGAAGAGAAGGCTTAAAAATTACCAAGCTGACAACTTTTAGGAATTCCTCAATGATACACCACTTCACTTGTGAGGGAGCCAACTGTCGTCGGACAAAATTATTTGATGAAACTTTAGAAGAACACTGACGCAAATAAAAACCTTAGAGGTGTTGGATAAAGGAAAGCAAAATACCGTCAATGCATTTTAATCAGTTCAAGCAGTTCTTAGTGCCCATGAGTTCCTACATTCTTCAGTAACACATTTTACATTGATTCCCTGATATGGGCAACATTTGTACGTGGTGTGGTGCAACAGCGGGTGAAATATAAGCTGATAAATCAATAAACTTGCTCAGTGTTGCCATAGCAATTAACAATTGGTTAATGACACAGTGAGTCGTGTTTTGAGGGGTTATTGAAATGTTTTGAAAATGTAGTTTGATTCTAATGTCAGAATGATGCCAAGACGAGATCTGACAAAGCATTTGATGTTTGATAGTTTTGGCCACTCGAGGTTATAGACATATTTGGTACTCTTTCAGTCATGGTTCTCATCCATGGTCTTGTTTAGTCTTGCAGCATGTTCTCCAAGACGTGCACGCACACACACATACACAAACACGGCTAGCTACATTAACTGTGTGACCCTGACATATGATCTGTTCCACCACTCCCCCTGCAACACGGGAATACATACGGTGTTTATGGGACTGGATGAGCTTAATCCTCTGCAGCAAATAAAAATCATGTTTATAGTCTGTTATGACCCCGGTGGCTGCGCCTCACTCTGGGAGGATTTATTCAACAAGAATTTCCCTTTAATATCCTCACAAGTGCCGTGATATACTTGTTCAGTCCAAATTTATGACTTAGGACATCATGCCAGGTCTTTTTGCAGTCCGTCAACAGTCCCTGCCCCTTTAAAAGGACACGGACACGGAGTACAGAGGTGTGACCCTCTGACATTTTCCCCATGAGGTGCATCTGAAATCCAACCAGCCCACATGTCATCAGCCTGCCAATCACAGCACACCTGACTCATCAAACCACCACTCAGATAGTGGCATGAAGTGGTTAGAGTGTAAATATACAGAGGTCCATGACCCTCTTCACCCTGTTCCACTTCTCACATGGTGGTTCGTCTTGTGTCAGCTTTCCCAAGTCCCAAGACCGTGTCTTTTAATCACATCTAGAGAACTACATGCTTTTTTTAAATTATTTTATTTTATTTATTTTTTTTACATACAATTGTATTTTGTTAGATAAAAAGATGTTGTGAAATTTGTAAATCTTTCAAATATATATTTTGACTATTGGACTTCACAACATTCTGGAGTTATTGGACATGTTTGAATCACACGACTTAATACATCAGTTTAACATACATTTTAACAGTGTGACTTCATGTTGTGATACTAAGTATATTGTATTTATCACAAACCACAAATTGTCTCGGAGAGTGCTGTATTATTATTTTAAACAGATACGGTCATACACATTGTACAGATTACATACAAATATAATTTGAATATGAATGGAGACAAGATCCAACATGACTTAGTCTGTTCTCCTTCCTCCATGACTGAAGTTGTAAGATGACAGTCAAGTGGAATTGGGTTCAGTCAATGTGACACCTCATGGATGGATGGGGGGGATGGATAGAAATAAATGTCAACAGTGATTTTAATTAATTTTTTTAGTCTGGACCAAATGAACCAAAGTTCTGCTGTGAAAGTGCCCTGACTTTTGCATCTCTGCAGGGGGACAGCGGAACAGACCACAGAGTGTCAGACTTTGTGGACGGGGGCCGCATGGCTCTGGACAACAAAACGTCCCTCCTCAACACCCCCCTGCTGTCTTCCAGTCCCAGAGGGGCACGTGAGCACTTCTTGGACTCTCCCTTCAAACATAGCCGCAAAGACAACAGCATGGACGACTCTGAGCAGCTCACAGATGGTACACAAACCGGAAAACACAGACACACTGTATCACGAAACATATTATATGATAACTGTTCCATGTTTGTCTCATGCTTTTTACATTTGTCTCTTAACAGAGAGTAGCCTGGATCAATCGGAACTGGTGGCCGAGCTGCTGAAAGAGTTGTCCAATCACAACGAGCGCGTCGAGGAGAGGAAGGCGGCGCTGTGCGAACTGCTGAAGCTGATTCGTGAGAACACCCTGCAGGTGTGGGAGGAACATTTCAAGACTATCCTGTTGCTCCTGCTGGAAACGATGGGTGACAGAGAGGTACACACGCCAGCTTCATTTCTCTGATAATACTGCAAATAGGCCAAGCTAAACCTCCTTTCCTTCTAAACTTCTAAAATCTTTGTCATTCTTCCAGCATGTGATCCGCACGCTGGCTCTGCGGGTACTGAGGGAGATTCTCGGCAAGCAGCCCTGGAGGTTCAAAAACTACGCAGAGCTCACCATCATGAAGGCCCTGGAGGCTCACAAAGACCCCCACAAGGAGGTACATGCACTCAAAACACCTAGTTCACTAAAAGCAGTTTTTTATTGTGAGGACTTCGGAGAGCATGACGAGATGGTACAAACATTGCATTTTAGTTTTTATATGGTAATATTTATTTCTAATAGAACAACATTGAAGTGTCATCTGTGAGGTCTCTGCAGTTGTAACAGTTGTTTTTTTTTAGTACTTGTCATTCAGCCCACCCTGATGTTACATTTCATTTTAAGTTACTGAAAGTGACATAGTGTAACTCCCATCCTGCAATGCATTCAGTGCATATGAGACAACCGTAGTAGTGCTGCTTTTTTGTATTCATCAATCAATTCATTTTCGTATTTGAATGTGTTTTTTATATATTAGAATATATTTAAGAATATTGGTTGACAGTCCTAGTACACTCAACAATAACTACAAGTTTTTCTTTGTGCATTTATATTTTTGTTGAGTATACTTACTGATACCCTCTGTTCCTGCAGGTGGTACGAGCAGCAGAGGAGACGGCAGCCATGCTGGCATTGTCCATCAGTCCAGACCAGTGTGTCAAGGTGTTGTGTCCCATTATCCAGTCAGCTGACTACCCCATAAACCTGGCTGCCATCAAGATGCAGACCAAAGTGGTGGAGAGGGTTCCCCGCGACGGCCTGATGAGCCTCCTGCCTGAGATAGTGCCGGGACTCATACAGGTAGCACACATACAGCCTTAATTTAGGTTTGATGCTGAAAATCATGATCAAGCTCTATTAGTAGAATATTGCATGTGTTATTTATTAAAAGTTAGAGGAATTGTTGTTTTTATGTTTGTAAAACGAATCCACCTCCTGTCCTCACACACCATCAACACATTAATAAATGGATTGTTTCCAACTCCAGTTGTTTTTAACAAGTTTCCTGCAGTAACCCATCTCATCTTGTTTAACAGGGTTACGATAACTCTGAGAGCAGTGTGAGGAAAGCCTGCGTGTTCTGCTTGGTGGCCATTTATGCAGTGATTGGAGAGGACCTCAAACCGCACCTCAGCCAACTCTCCAGCAGCAAGGTAACCTGACTATGACAATTTGAAACATGGACTTGGCACAAGCCACTTGGCTGGAAATGTGTGGTTTCTCATCAGTGTTACCATGCAAGCTCTTCATGTCTTTACACACAAGTTACTTAACAGATTAAAATCTGGCATTTTAAAATGTACCAGGTTTGCAATCCAGATTTTCACCTCAGTGAATACACTCTTCACAATCTCTGAACACATTGACTATCGCTCTGATAACAGGTGGTTCTGGGGTCAAGGGTCTATATTTCTGGGGTCCTGGTCAAGGCTGCAGATATCCCGGCCAAGACTTCCTTTTCCGTGCATCGCTGATGGTTAACAGCTCGATTAGTAACTCATGATGCCAGACAGGAGTCGGAGTTGAGAGCCAACGTATCCAAGATACAAGCTAATTTTAACTCGAATAAACACTTAATCAGCGTCAGACGATAACCGATGGGTTCTGAGATTGGATTTCGACCTCTTTTGCTCTTTACACAAAGTTTTTACCTGTATTCAACCAAGACTGCTGGATTGTGATAGGTCAACACCACACAGACTACAAGCAGAGACAAAATCTCCTCCCGTTGCCTATGCAGAATCTGTTTATCAATATTAAACATTGTATGACTTCCTTGCAAACTCTAGAGACACATACATTTATATCCCCTGTCTGTTGTTCTGTCTGCAGCTGAAGCTTTTGAATCTCTACATCAAGCGTGCCCAGTCCGGCTCCTGCGGCAGTGAACCCCCCTCTGAGGGCCTATAGGAGACAGAGCGCCCTCCCACAGGGCAACCACAGAACTGCAACTCTGCCCACCAAACATAAACATGAGTTCATGAGCTCTCACACACACACACACAGACCGAGAACAAAACACACATCCTAACACTCTTTCAACAGAGCAAAATGCTTACATCCACACGTACGCTTGCACTCGCACACACACACACACACACACACACAGGTACACACAGTCCTCATACATCTCCTCATGTGGTGTAGAAGAGAGGAGTGTTGTAGTTCTTGTGGCCATCGCTGAGGATCCACCCTGATCTCAGACTGAACTGAACCCTTAAATATAAACCAATAACACACATTCAGTCACACCCAGGCTTGTCACTAATCACTCAAGGATGAAGATATGAAATGTCCGTCCTCTATCCCAAACACTATCCCCCTCTGTATAACCTCTTGATGTCAACAGGAAGCGGTCTGTTTGCATGGTCCTCATGTTCAAAGGGGTAAAGTTCATAGATCAGTGCTGAGACGAACGAATGGTGCCGTCTTGTGTCTTTCTTGAACAGTGAGTAACTGGGGCCAGGTAGACGGGAATGTATATTTACAATGTGTCATAGTTTGGATTTATTTTACTCAATGAGGTTTTACTGCAGAGTTTTTTTTAATGTCTGGAGTTCTCTCTTTCTCTCTCACACACACACACACACACGCATACATAAATACACACTGTCCTTCAAAAAGGTGCTGATTAGCCTAAAAGGTACGACCGATCAACCGTGCACAGCATTAACACGAGTCGCAGTGGGTCGTGCCCGCTCATAGCGGATACAGTACATCAGCAGATTCCAAAGCATACACGGTGTTTTGTGCTTGGCTATGCATGAGACTAAATTTTAAAAAATATATGTTTTTATTGGAGTTCAATCGACAGTCCGAATAGTGCGACTGGGGTTTTAAATTAATGTGAAAATGTCCACCCCTTTCAGAAACATTCATGGTGTCCTCCATTACTCCTGGCTCATCTTGGATCACTCCGTTTCTGGGCAACATGGGGAGGAAGATAGGCGCGTGCTGCCTACTACATGAAGTATGACAGGACATGAGTAACTATCACATAGCGGATATGTATCTATATACGATATTAAAATGGAATATCCAATAACTGTCATGTAGGAGAGCTCCTCGGAGGGGTGCACACGCGCATCTGTGCCCATCCTTGTTTTTATTTTCTCTCTGTTGCGCTAGCCGTAGTCTCGCTCTCTGTCACACTTATGTTTTTCTCTGCTGAGAAATTTGTAGAAATGTATTATTTACAGCTCTGGAGAAAAAAAGTCATGTCACCCTTTTTCTCTTCTCCTTCGTGTCTTTCTTTCCCTCCTCTTCTTGTAACATTCTAGTTTTCACTGTTGTGTTTCCTCCGTGCATTTACAAAACTGTGCTTACATTACAATAAAGAACTTGTACAGATCAGGATGAGCCCGGCCTCTTGATTTTGAAGTGGGGAAAAGAGTCCTGTGGTGAACTGGTGGATACAAAATGTTCATGACAGATTTAACATCTTTCCTGGTTGCGGCACCGCCCATGCAATTCAAAACACTGAAGACTGATCATTTTGGTTGTAAACTATGTGTCTTACTGACCCAGGATCAGTGGTACACCATCTCCAATATATCTTATAAATATCCTTGAAGCTGCATGATGCCTCCGTCCTTTTTTGGAGTAAGTCTTACATCAGAGCTGATGATAAAAGGGAAATCTTTCACGTCCTTCAAAATTGGTCAATTTGGTCTCTAAAATTTCAGAAATTGATGCAAAATAATTCTCAAATATTCAATGTACTATTTCACAATCAACTGCATATTTCTCACAACCGAGAAATGTTCTGTTGAACAATAAATGTGTTGCAGCTTGCTTTACAACCACATGATGCTTATTGATTGGTAGATCAGAGAGCTCTGCTATAAACAGGAAGTTAATCAAGTGGTGTGTATAATATAATATACATACATAATAACATGTATGCAGCATGGTTATTGCTGAATGTCGTCTAGCTTGTCAAAGTTGCTCAAATCCTTACGCTTGACCATTTTTCCTGCTTCTAACACATCAACTTTGAGGACAAAATGTTCACTGTTGCTGCCTAATACATCCGACCCACTGACAGGTGCCATGATAACGAGATGGTCGGTGTTCACTTCACCTGTCAGCGGTCATAATGTTATGGCTGATCGGTGTATGTGTTTTGTACTAAAGGCATGACTACTCTGTGTCCTGAAGTGTGTGAGAAGCCAGACAAGTAATTAAAGTCCTGAGGCGGGTCTTCCCCTTTAGGCCAAAATAGCGCGTGGACCCTGCTCGGAAAAAAAAAACGTCACCACCCTCAGGCTTGACCGCGCGTAACGCCCACGATCCGACCGGTGGATAATTATTGACTAGGCAACAACCGACCGACTCCTGCGGTGCAAACTCCTCTTCAACGCCGTGACGACGAGACGGGCATGAGCTCCCGTTCGGACCCCCTCGGTTCCGGGCTGATTCGTGTTTATCTGGAGTGAGACGGGTCGCGATGTTGTTCTGGCAGCCCTACACTGAAAACTTCCGAGCCCCCGCACAGAGGCACGGCGGCGGCACCTACACACGGTACGAACGGCATGAACCCAAAAGTGAAATGCGTATTTAGTTCATGGTCTCTGAGGTATTTTAGCTCTATTTTATAGCCAATAGGTAGTCACACATGTCTACAACGTGTGTTTATGAATTGCGTATTCACCGAGTGCGTACGTGACGTAGGACGGCTGCATTCCTGCAGTATTACTTTCAACGTGTTGATGTTTGTTTGCAGTTATGACTTTGTAGATTGCATGTATTCTACTTTACGGGAGGCAGAGCGCAAGTACAGTAGGACACAATGACGGAAGCTCGAAGGCCCGTGATTGGCTAATCCGCCGTGCACTGGGCACAGACCGTGGCCTCTGATTGGCCAACCGCCGTCCTGGCATCGTTCCTGAGGCTGGCGGTGGCAGCGCTGCGAGCTTCACGGAGCGACAGTTTGTATGCCGAGGTAGCCATGTTGATGCTCGGTTTTGTGTCAACAGCTGCACTTTGGATGGTTAAAGGACTGCGTGTCGGGGACCGGAAGCCTTAGCGGTGATTCCAGCACCGCGATGAAAAGAGGAGAGCGGGTTGGGATGGTACAGGGAGCGCCAGAGGAGAGCCGCTCTTAGGTCACCGGACATCTCACGGTTGATTCAAAGCAAGTGAAGTTGATGCTAGTTAGCCCTGATAGCTAGGTAGCAACAGCTGTGCGGACGCTGCGTGGGATGCGGCGTGTGGACTAAAAACAAAATAATATTCTCTGCTTGGTGTGTTTTTGCCGGGCCAACGTTAGCTCGACTCCTTGAAGACTTGAGGTAACAACGGGACCGCTGGATTAATGTTAGCTTGCTTTAGCGTCAGTTGCCTTTGTGAAGCTAACTAGCTGTTAGCTAACGTTAGCATGCTGACACTCAGCTCGCATCTCCAGTCACGACTAACATTTGCTAGCTGAGAGGACCCTCGTCGTTACTTTCGGACAGAGTGCCGACCGTGGAGCACCGTGTCGTGTGACTGAAGTCCACCCAGAACCCCGAGTGGAGATATGGCGATACACCCAGTCTCTGTGGAAAGCTACCGATTCGCTTGCCCAGCTTGCCAGGGAGCGGCTAGCGGGCTAGCAGCATAACTTTCCTCTCACGGTGTCACTCAGAAGCTGCAGAGCCCACTTCCTCACTAGCCGACATCTCGTATCTGAAGCAAGCTGGCGGCCCTCCGAGTAGAAGCCGAGGACAAGGAGCTGGGGCCGATGGCCTGGGTGCTGAAGATGGACGACGCCACCATCGAGTCGGGGCTGGTGCACGACTTCGATGCCAGCCTGTCCGGCATCGGGCAGGAGCTGGGGGCTGGAGCCTACAGCATGAGGTTAGAGTCTGGAGTCAACATACCAGCCCAAGCGTGGGTCGATGGAAAGAGCCACACACACGTTGTCTGGAAGTTTTAAACGTTTCACCCCTCCTCCCTCCCCATTCCTGTGTGTTATTCCCATTGTACCGAGTACGGTGGCTTCTCTTTGTTTTGGGATTTGGAGTAGGGCAGTCATTGCAGGGTGCCACGATCAGGGACAAAGATTAATTTCTTTGAACCGTACAAAGAAGGACACGTGTTCTAATGTGAGGGGCAAACATATTATATCAGTTCACGGCGGTGCCTGGAGTATGTGCATTGACACAAAGAGACCTAAACTGTGTGTACATTTCAAGATAACAGAGGAAATATACAGGAAAGGCTTTGTTTTGGGCCCCTCAGTCTGGCAGAGTTATCAGAAAGGGTCTATGCCCCTTTGTTTCTAAAGACCAGCGGTGTGTGGAAACAAAGGGTTGTGACATTATGTACCAGGCTATAAGATGATTTTTTTGAATGTCTGATTAGGAAAGCTCCTAAAATAGTTCATTTAAAGGTGGAAGTGGCAGAAACTTCAGCACTTCTTTCCCCTCCCATGTAGCCCAAGAAACACCTGACCATCCTTTTTGGAAATGAAAGGAGGTATTTTTCTTCAATTATTTCCTACGATAGTAATTATAGAAGAAACAATATATGTTTCTGATTGATGATCCATGACTGCTGCTATTTTACACAGATGACATAATGCAACAGTTTTAAACATGGATCCCTGAAAGATATTGTTATAAAATTAGGAAAGTTTCCTGATTTTATATGTGGAAATGTCTGGTCAAAGAATAAGTAAACAAAACTAACAATCTGACCAATCATTCAATTTCCTTTCTTGTTGCTCTTGACACACAAAAGGTCGAATGGTTGGTAAGCTTCTTCAACATTGAACAAAAACCTTCACACCTGAAAGGTTCATGATTAAGTTGCTGTTTCCGAGATGTTGGTCCAATTACATGATCTTCCACAGCAACAGGGTCTGTCTGGTTGTTGCGTTTTAGACGTTCAGATTTGCATTTTCATTTGTTTTTTTGTTTTTTTACTCAAATTATAGTATTGAAAATGGTTGTTGGCCCCACTGTTGACAATACAGGTATTTTATTGGAACAGAATAGAATTGTTTTCAGGTGATACCCAGCTCTAGTAGCCATATATCAGGCAATTTCAACATGTGTCCCAAATGTGGCATCTTGTGAATCCACCACTTGTTGATGATGTGTCTGTGGAGAATTGTCATGTTTCCTTTATCAGTCTTTGTTAAATGCATTAAATAGGAATGTGTTTGCATGAAATTGGGTATTATAGTAAACCACTTGTTCAGTTGTGTAACTCTCGGTATGTGTACACTGAATTGTGTCATAGGTTATAGGAGTTGTTGACATATAAGCTCCCAGGACCTCCATGTCTCTTATCAGCTGCCTCCTTGGCCATCTGCTCATGCATTTATCTGAGTGCAATGTAGGTGTGTGTCAGTCTCTTATGAGGGTAAGCACGTTTACCAATACTAAAGCGTTGCTTTTAGCATGCAAGTGAATTAATGAGTGTGGTGTCAGTGGCTCCAGGAGGAGTGCTATCTGTGGGTAGTGGGGCATGTTTGGGAGTCAGCAGCTGGTCGGAACAGAATGTCTCGGTGTGTTTTAGTGGAACCAGCTCCTCAGGTTTCAGGAAGCAGATGTAGTTTTCCTGGGCAGCAAGGCTTAACAGGACTGTGGCACCATGGGTGACTCTGTCTGGGTATCCAATCTGCAGAGAAAACAAGAGTATCAAGTGAGTCAGAGAGGGGTGATTTCAGACTGAATACATCTTGCAGGCTGCTGTGTGGAAGACGTTGTTGTTTGGAGTAAGGTGCTGCAGGAATGTCCTGAAAATGTCACGTTTTTTTCTTTTACGGTTCAGGTTTAGAGCAGCGTTATGTCTTGTCAGAATGTTTTCTAGGTAATGAGATGCCATGATCTGCATTCGTTTGCATGGAAAGGGCTCAGTTTCTGCACAGCCACTGAGATGTACACACGCACACGCCCCTGTTCACTGTGCACCGGTTGACACTCCTGCAGCATTTGTCAGGGTGATCTGAGGACGGGTCGGTTGTCTAGAGTGGCTGCCAAGTGTGAGAGATGGTGTGTGTCAGCAGCTCAGGCTATCTCTGGGTGTTTTTGTTCATTTATCCTGCTGCGGGCTCATGCATACATAATAAGTCAGCCATTTGATCGATGGAAAACCTTCACCACGCCTTCTAAAATAAGCCAGTCCATTTAATAATTCTAAACTTTGAGGAGGTAAAAGTCTTGTCTTCCCAAAAGCAGAGCATGCAACAGTTAAAATGGCACAAACCACTTATATGTGTTTTTGGAGATTACTGCAAAGTGGGAATACCTGAGGAGTAAAATCCGGCTTTGCTTTAAGGGAGGTCACAGGAACGTTTCCATCAGGATCCTTTGGGTGATCAATAAAAGCGTAGAACTTTGAATGAACATCAGACAAAAGCCCGTTGTAAAATACTGAGAGGCCAAAGATTTGTGGAAAAGTTTTAAGCTGCTGTTCTTTCATGATGGTTTGCTTCTCTTTTCAGCATTATGCTCACTTCCTGTTTGTGTTTCTCTCCTCTTTTCTTCTGTCTCCCTCAGTGATGTGCTGGCTCTGCCAATATTTAAGCAGGAGGACTCCAGCCTTCCTCCTGAAAGCGAGACCAAAAATCCCCCATTCCAGTATGTGCTGTGCGCCGCCACCTCGCCTGCTGTCAAGCTGCACGACGAGACGCTCACATACCTGAACCAAGGTGAGAACCGATACATGCACGAAAGAGAAAGTTTGGGTTGTTCTTAGCCTCATTTAGCTGTTCTTTGTTAAATATGATTTCTATACTTTCAAGGGATTCACAGAAATGGAGGAACTAGCAAAATCGTCATTCAATAAGAAACGGCAACAAGTGTGAACTTATGTCACTACATGCTTTACTGCAAGACAAACATGGAATAAGAGAGGATTTAATTAATACATAAAAATGGAATTGCTAAATTTTACAGACTAAAATGCAACATTAGGTCTGTTGTTTGCTGGTGCAAAACGTTTTGCTGAAAAAGAGATTGTCTGGCATCCATGTCATTAGGGTGAGGAAGAAACTTTTCTGGTAAACAACCTGTTCCGTGTACCGTCAAGATTCAATTAGGGGGTTTGGTAGAGACAGGAGTCGTTCCGGTTTGCCAGCATTTACTGTCTTATTGAGATGGTGGGAATCTGGTTAAAATACCTCTGATGGGTTCACTTGAAAACCTTTACGGTGTTTCCACAACTAATGCACTACAATGTGATTATTTATCTTATCTCTCACTATCGCCCAACCTTTAGTCGCCACCAAGCATGTTGTTGTCACATGGTGCGATGAATACTTGCTGCTCTACAATGTGAATACAAATATAACCGATGCAAGCAGAGACGTGGCATCAACTTTTTCTTTTCCAAATCTGCTGTCGGTGTACTGTTGGACACAGTCCAGTCTCAGACCAATGTTTCCAAGCCACCTTTCTGTCAACCAGCTGTCTTTTTGTCTGGGATCAAGCAAAATCACACATTGTACAGGAGCCTTTTTTGTAATACTTTACATTGGACACATAGAGCTTTGTCTCAAGTTTGACAAATAAAGTCTGGTGTAAAAGCCTGCCCTCGTTAAGACATTTAAGTGTGTTATAACCATACAATATTGAAACATATGTGGAATAAAATATAAAATGGACTTCACCTACACAACAAACAAAAACTCTTCTCTCTAAGCAGACCATTAAAGGACAGGGAATAGTTGCATTCACTCTGCTGTTTTTGCTTTAAGTAGGTCTCTTTCTTTTTTCTTCTTTTTTTTTTTTTTTTTTTACTCCTTTCACATGTCTTTTTCTTTCCTTTTAAAATTGTGATCTCTCTCTCAGGCCAGTCTTACGAGGTGCGTATGTTGGACAACAGGAAGCAGGAAGAGTTACCAGAGCTCAACAACAAGATGGTGAAGGTGAGAGGATCCTCACGGCTGTAAAAAAAAAAAAAAAACTTTGACATCTTTTTAAATCAAAACCAATTCATACCTAACACGGTGTGTGTGAATGTGTGTTTGTGTTTGTAGAGCATAGTGCGTGTGGTGTTTCATGACCGCCGGCTGCAGTACACAGAGCACCAGCAGCTGGAGGGCTGGAAGTGGAATCGTCCTGGCGACCGGCTCCTTGACATCGGTAATGAAGCATAGCAAGAAATGTTTACTGAAACCGTCCCATGTGGGTGATACGGAGTTCAAATATCTGTGCCTCTGTGTGCGAGACAGATATCCCTATGTCAGTGGGCATTGTGGAGCCGAAGACGCACCCCTCCCAGCTCAACGCTGCAGAGTTCCTGTGGGACCTGAACAAAAGAACTTCTGTTTTTGTGCAGGTAACACACACATTTCCTCACCCACACAGACCACACGCACATCAGCTCTCTTTTGCGCCATCTGTTGGGGCATGCCACCAATTTTCCAAGTCAAACGCATATTTTCATCACAGTCTCGTCTCCTCACTGTCTGCAGGTGCACTGCATCAGCACTGAGTTCACTCCGCGGAAGCACGGTGGGGAGAAGGGCGTCCCCTTCAGGATCCAGTTCGACACGTTCGCCCAGGGAGAAGGTGGAGAGTACACAGAGCACCTCCACTCGGCCTCCTGCCAAATCAAAGTTTTTAAGGTGCACTTATTCTCTCATAGGGGGGGATGATTTGACACCATCACATATGTCGGCGCTCACAGCAAATTAAATCTGTCCTGTCTTCCTGTTCAGCCAAAGGGGGCGGACCGTAAGCAAAAGACGGACAGGGAGAAGATGGAGAAACGCACACCTCAAGAGAAGGAAAAGTACCAGCCTTCTTATGATACCACTATCCTGTCAGAGGTCAGTATGCAGCTGCTCTCAAATACATTAATTTAGCACAAACTATGCTAAAGTACTAGCAAGCACCCAGTTGCAATTTTCATTTGGGTGGTTATCCATGTTGAAGTGAAATGTATTTCTGCAAAGCGGCCTCCTGCATGACTAAATTTGAGGTACAGGGCCATACTGGTGCTCTACATCACTGCCAACCATTTTCTCAAATGCTTATGAATGCTTTAGATTTATGAACTTGAATGAACTAACCATTACTTTCTCAGAGCTCAAGGTGACAAATTACTTGTTTAATCTGTCAAAAAAAAAAAAAAACCAAACATCAGACATTAATGCAGGGAGCTACTACATTCACATCATACCTTTTTTATTCTTTTGTCATTTTTCTTTCTTTCTAACCCTACAACATATAGCTATAACATATAGTTACTGATGTTAAATGGCGGAGCTTCTCGTAGCCACATCAATAAACTACCAAAGCAATCTGCTCTTCAACTGCAGTGCATTAAAATGTAGTGATGATACAACTCAATAGAGTCTGCAGTAACATGAACTGAAACTAATGGCTGCTTAAAAGACTGTATGTCGTCTGGGAGGCTTTGGAAAGTGGTTGGCAGTAATGTTAAGATGCACAACAGGGTTTCCCCAATTACTGTGAGATGCTGAAGGGAAAACTTGCCACCTTTTTTATCTGAATATCTAATCAGTGTTGATGGTGAATGTAGTCAATTTGACAAAGGCAATAAAATCCCCAGTGCATGCTATATTGACCAAGAAAGCTGAGTTCTCCTGCATGCAGAGCCTCGATGTACCATGATGCGTAGTGCCCGGGCCAGCTGTAATGTCTTACGCATCTAATGCAGCCGTTATTTGGCCGTGCACTCCGCCTCAAATAAATACAGCTCAATATCTGAATCAGTCAAAACACTGTGTAATTTTGTCCATAATATCTTCTGCATATTATCAGATGCCCTTTTCACTGTTTAAGTGGCATCTTTAACACGCCGCTACCCGGAGACAGAAACTTGAAATCTAGCTTGAGGTCCTTTCTTGGTACGTCACTGTCCCGTTAAATGACGGTACTGCATGCAGGAAGAACAACAGCTTTTGAGGATTCAAACTCACCGTCAACACTAATTGGATATTCACATAAAAGGTGGCAAATTGTCCCTTTTTTTTGTTGAGGTGATGAATCACCTGGATCAAGTTTATTGTGTAGGGGACCGTCTTTAGACATAGAAAATAGACAGAGAATGGTTTATTTTATGTCACTACATTCATTTGTATGATGTCAGCAGATGTGGTCTTTTTGTCAGGCGAGGTGGTACAAAAATGATTTTTCTCGTATCGATTACAATGTTTTCTGTGTCTCAGAGATTTTGTCACCGCTTTTTTTGGCAAAAAAGAAAGGCAGTCATTGAAAACATAATAATAATAATAATGTCTCCACCTGTAGGCCTCACTAAGACTGCCCTCTGGTCATTGGTTGTGTTTGTGTGTTGGTCGCTGGCTGGCTAACCTCTGCTGTGTGTCTGTATGTAGACGAGGCTTGAACCCATCATAGAGGATGCAGGTGACCACGAGCTGAAAAAGTCCAGCAAGCGGACACTTCCCGCTGACTGTGGCGACTCCTTGGCCAAGAGAGGCAGTGTAAGCACCCTGCTCCCCTCTCCTCCACTCCTCCTCCCCATCACTCCATCCACAGTCAGTGTAGTCTGAAGCTTGTAGACCCTCAGCTGCTGGGAAGGAGATGTTTTTAATGCCATGTATTTGACATCGGGTGGGGTGGAGATTAATTCCCAATCCACCCTTGACTTTTCCCAAACCTTTATGCCCTTTCTTTTGGGGAGTTGGCCCACAGTGTTTATTAACCCAGTAAGTCTGAGTAATAGTTTGTATGTCTGTCTCCCATCAGTGCTCCCCGTGGCCAGACAACGCTTACGTCAGCCCCAACCAGGCAGCTACTCCCTCCTTCTCCTCCACCCCACTGTCCACCTACACAACCGCCTCAGTACCGGACAGGTAAGTGTGCGTGTTTGGCCTTTTAACTGAGGTGCGTGTCGGTCTCACCTCCTCATTTGTCATCCCTTGTGTTCTAGTGATTCGTCCTCACCCAATCACCAGGCAGACCCTGGTAGCCATGGCAACTCGGAGGTTAGTCTCCACTCTTCTCACCTGTATGACTTGGTGGAAAAGGTAAATATAGTTTTTGATTGTAGACTTTTAGACAAAGTATGAGAAGCACATTTGTTGTTTTTGACATGTTTTGACCCGCTGGATTGCCGGCTGATATTACTGTATTTAAGTTGCTGTAGGGGGCGCAGTCTACTGTATCATATGAAACTAGATGACCTATTGAATCTATTCGTACCAATCATGTCATGCCGAATCAGAACCTGGCAAAAAACTGGCAAGGCGATGTTTAAATTTCCAAATATGTGAATAAAAATGGGTTTTATAGGTACGCACGATTCTCTCCTCTACAGACATGCCTGCTTTATACTAATCCAATGGCTTTTTATTCCCCGAGCAATATGAATGTTATTTTCCTCCTTAATTTTTATTTCTTATTCATGACTCTTAACAACTCAAATTAATCTGCAGATGATGTACACCACTTCTATGTGGCATATACTATTGAGCTTCTATCACCCTCAAGATAAAAAAAAAAAAAAAAAAGACAAAATCTGGTCTGTGTGGGTCTCTTAAGGACTAAATACTAAACCAATAGTGGAAAATAATTGGTAGATCCCATGGTTGCAAAATAAAGGAATCACTAGTTGCAGCCCTAGTTGCATCAATTCTTAAAATCTGTACATAGTGTGATTTCTCTGTGGGGCTAAATAATTGTGGATTGTGAAACTCAGATCCAGGTGTGGAAGGGTGTTGACCCTGTGTGCATCTCTTGCCAGCAGCAGTTGAGCCCCACTGCCTCCATACAGGACACACAGAAGTGGCTGGTGAAAAATCGCTTCAACTCCTACACACGGCTCTTCTCTCACTTCTCAGGTACACACACTTCCACCGTCAAACACCCAGAAACATGGATCTAATGTTGTAACGGCTGCAGTAAAAGTGACTTGTCTGTAACTTGTTGCTTAGGTTCTGATTTGTTAAAGCTAACCCGGGACGACCTGGTCCAGATTTGTGGGCCAGCAGATGGGATCAGACTCTTCAATGCACTTAAATCCAGGTGTGTGACAAAGTGTGTGTGTGTGTGTGTGTGTGTGTACACCTGTATGAGTGTGACGGTGCCAGGATGTTGAATAAATGATTGTGATCGTGTGTAGGTCAGTGCGTCCCAGGTTGACGGTGTACGTCTGTCAGGAGTCCCTACTCGAAAGACACACCACCAATGAAAACGGAGAACACAGCATTTCCTCTAGTTTACACGGTAAACAAGCTCCGTGTTTGACAGCCATGTAATGCTCAGAGTAATGCAGTATGTGTGAATATTAACATCTTCCCGCTCCGTTTCTATGTAGTGTATCATGCTCTGTACCTGGAGGAGCTCACAGCTGCAGAACTGATCCGCAAGATGGCGTGCGTGTGCAGTCTTCCACTGGGAACGATCAACCAGGTGTACAGACAGGGTCCTACAGGCATACACATCCTGCTCAGTGACCAGGTACCAACACACGCACCACCCCACCAGCAACTCAATATTAGGACTAACACACTCTCAACTGTGTTAAGAGGGATGTTATGATTAAATGTGCAGAATTCAGAGCATTTAGATTGCCTCTCAACACGGTGGCGCCCAGCTAAACTAGCTGATAGACCTAACAGTGTTTAATTGAGGGGGGCGGGGGGGTGCTACGCTTCTGTGACAGCGATGTCCGTAAGGACAGCAGTATCAGCTGTAACCGCCATGTGAGAGCAGTGCAGCGGCCGTGAACTAGCCGATGGGGCACGCCCATGTGCACAAACATGCGCTAAAAGCACAGGCAGAGCCAGGGGGAGCCTGGATATCAACACACACAGAGGAAGAGCAACTTCATTCTCTGCTCAGGTGGACATTAGACCTATATATTTGAAAATAGATGTTTTATTAATGCTCTCAATGTCTGATATTGCTCATTTATACACTCAACGCTCTGCTGTAAGCTGGAAAAACCATCACCATGGATACTTGAACTTGCTTGTGTTCAGTTTTTGAGATGCATTTAATGCTGCTGGTTATAAATGCAGAAATTTTGCATTTATTAGACCTTTCCTTTTTTTTTTTTACTTAACTTTCTGTGAGAGTTGTTTTAAATCCTCCAATCCAACCCACGGGTGACCCTCAATGTGCTGAAATCCAAAAAAGGCCTTTGAAACAGCAGCGGCAATGATGACAAAAATGGCAATCAGTCTCTGATTATAGCTATCTGCTTTAAAAATGCAATATTGGTGGATATAGCCAGATTAAATGGTAGACCTATTCACGTATTCACTCACACAGTGAGAAATAACATGTGCGTCACAATTTTGTGTGCCGTCTGACCAGGAACAACAACTCAACTGTCACTTATTTGCTTGTGATTTACATTCTCACTCACGGGCGGATTATGAGACGATGTGCCCCTGGTCATAGACATGCAAAAGGACCCCCACCACCTCTCCTACACCCCAGCAAGTTTGTCTGTCATGCCCATTTTCCTAGTCTCTTTGTGCATCTATGCTGTTGTTTTGCATCTCTCTTGTGGTTATTTTTGGTTTGTAGGCTAACGTTTCTCTGTGGTCATACTGAGTCTCTTCCTGGTCGGTACACATGAGTTGACATTGTGTGTGTGAAGGCCAGTGGGCCGCTGAGCCTGTGTTCAGTATTCATGCACACACATGCTGTGCTGTATCGCTCCTGCTTCCATGACCACTTCTCCTAACGCTGTCAGGTCGACAGGGACGTTTGATGAAAAGCTACATTTCAATGTCTTTTTCTGTCTCCCTTCAGATGGTTTACAACTTGCCTGACGAGAGTTGTTTTTTGATCAGCACTGTCAACGGTGAGTGGTTTTTAGTCCCTTGCACTGCAGTTTGGCCTGTAACAAGGCTCGGTTGATCCTTTTTCTTTGACGAGGATTTAATGCGCTTCTTCTTTCATCGCACTTGTCTCCCTCTCCAGATGAACAGGGCGAAGGACTCCATCTAATCCTGAAGTAGTGAGGAGGACAGATGGTATCACTAATACTCCACCCTCTGTTTTGGAGCAGAAGCCTCCCTCTGTCCCTCTCCGCCTCTCTACTCTTTCCTCGTAACTCCTCCCGTTGTCTCTAAACGATCGCTCGATGGGAAGCAGTCAGACTGCGCTTAAGCCATGTAAATGTTAGAATCTGACATGGGTGTGTCCACTGTTTCATATTGAAAACACTATTAATGGAGGAGCTTAGTTAAAAGAGGAGAGACTGGGGGGTATGGGGTTAGGGGAAAGATAATGATGTATGTATTTTTTGATTTTATTATTTTATTTTTTTGTCTTTTTATATGCTTTCTGCAGAATAAGGGGAGGGGGAGGGGGGGCTCCAGGAGAGAGGGGAGAGTGACATTCTGGCCGGAAGGAGAAGGAAAGAAAGCAGCGTTTCCTTATTGCTTGTTGCCCTTCTTACACACCGCGCACAACCAGCACTAGGCCAGTATTCGATAACCTGTACTGCTGAACAGCATGCGATCTCAACATACTAACCTGCTTAAATGAGAATCTCCAAATTTACTCTGCTTGTGTAACATTCTTGACAGGGTTGTCTTAATAAACCATTTATTGATCAGCTGAGCTTGGTAACCCCTGAAATATCCAGGCGAAATTTGTGGAATTGGCGTCAATGGTGGACGTCAACATTCAGTTTTCTTCTCTTGGACTCTGTCAGATGGACTGATTTCATTAACTTTTGTTACGTAGAGTCATCCTGTGTGATTTTTCTTTTTTAAAGACTTCCAGCCATATCTCTCTGTTGTCATGACATCACACTCGGCTCCACTCTCTTCACGTACGTCCCGTTCTTGGCTTTTTACGTTTTTACTGTTTTTTAGTTGATGCTTTATTTAAGGATCAGCTGTTTCTCTCGCTCTCATTGAATTTACTTGTCTGGTGCCATGTTGGCTTTTTAGCTTGACCTTTTACTCCACAAACACAGTGCACATGCACCTCGTCTTTGACTCCTCTGCTGTCTGTGCTGACTTTGAAACACTGGTTTAGTGTGTGTGTGTGGTTTATGCATTCTGGGATGTTGGCCATAAATATGCAGAACAACAAACCTCCATAGAAGACTGACCTGTGGAGCATTAATCCAAAAAACCTTCTCTAATGTGGACCAAACAGGTTTCAGATTGATTGGCTTTTCTTTCTTTTTTTGGCTCTTTACATCTTGGTCATTAGACACATTAATCAGATGGCAAATTAAAACCCTCCTCTCTTGGATTTGCTTGTGCGCTGCATGTACATAGTAATAAACCCTCCATTCCAGGATCTGGTTCTGTGAGAAACGACCCACCACACAGCAGGCTGGGGGAAACATATCTCAGCTGTAGCCTGGTTTCAAGTCTTATCCTGTAGACTAGAAAATCATGGCAGCTCCTCACCATGTTGAAAATCTTATGTTTTTAATGTAGCTCAACACAGGAAATACAGGTCATGTGTTGTTTTTTTCGAGTGCCCTTTGAAAAAGGACAGGAAATCTCACACCGGTCCTCGGAGTCGCCCGTGGTTTAGTTGACCCCCTTTAATTTCGGTACACGTCTGGCAGTGTTGCAAGTGCATACAGTTTGCACGACTCTAAGTGTGGATGTGTGTGTGTGTGCGCGCATGTGTATAATTTTTGTTATTACAAAGAAAACTTAATTATGTCAGTAGTTGTCATAAACTTTTTCCTGTTTGTATGATGAATCTGTTTAGCTTGCTGTTTAGTAAAGAGCATGCGGAAGATGGGGATGGAGGGAGGGAGGGAGGGATGATTTGGTTCTTCAATGAGTGTAACACCCTGTTTTTCCAAATGTTTAAAGACCAAGTCTGCATTGAGAAATCACAAAGCTTGATGTGTAGTCGGTAGTCCTAGAGCCACACCCTTTTTCTTACCCGCCTCTAAGAAGGAGAATAAAACAGAATGTCGGGACTAAAAAGCATCCATGTTTTTGTCTCAACCAATGCGCCAGAGCCGGGACTGTAGCTCTTGTGGTGTTTACTATTACATGAGTACCACAGCACAGTAAACTGTGTCCAGTAACAAGAGTGGATGTGATACCAAGTCAGGCAAACTCTGGTGAGCAGTTTTGGTCCCCTGAAGGCCTGACCAGTTGTCTTGTCTGTCCGTGTGTGTGAGTGTGTGTGTGTGTGTGTGAGAGAATGTGAGCAGGAGAGGTGACCACTGTTCATGTACAGCCTAATGTCAATGATGATGCTTCTCATGTGCACAGTATCGTATGCTGGAGATGTACACAACCACATGTGCTGGGAATAAATGATTTCATAACTTTCTCTGGTGTATCTCCTTACTTCCATCTGTAGCGTAGTTGTTTTTGACTCTTAATTTTGACAACCCCGATAATATCATGATTTCCTCAGATGTAGAGAGCTCCTTGAAAGCCACAGAGGACATTATACAACTGCTTTCACAGGCTGAGTATTATTCTTCTGAGTGGGCCATTAATGATCCATTATTTTAATTTTAAAATGTAATCCAGATAAATACACCTTTTTGGTCAGTCGTGAATCTAAAGGACCTTTAATAATTCAATGGCTATGCAGGACTAGCCTAAGGCACAAAGAACAAGTAATGTCTGTTGTGATATTACATAAAACTGAGGTGCAAAACATTGGCCTTCTGTTGCAGGGCAATTAGATTACAGTGCAGTGACTCATAGTTTGTTGAGCACAAAACACCTGCCAAAGGTCTTTCCCAAAGCAGATGTTCACGACCCAGACTCAGGCTAATTTTCTCACCAGTAAATGTGTCATCAGCTGAATTAGGTCTGGGATGAAGAGCGAATACAGCTGTTGCAATCTGGTATCTAACAGGACAGAAAACAAGCAATTTATCTGCTTTCCAGTGGACTGAAAACAGCTGGTATTTCACAACTGAACGTCTCAAAGGGTGTGTCATTTAGTGCATTTGCTGTTTTGCAGGTCACCCATTTGCTTCTGCATTATAGCCGTTTTAAACTTCCCATCTGGAGGGAACCCACACTAACAGGGAGAATATGCAAACTCAAGAGCAAAAGGGCTGGCCCCTCTCGCTGTGAGGCGACAGTGCAAACCAACACACCACCGTGCGGCTCTGAAAACAAATCAATTACATTACATCAATTACAAATGAATAGTTGCTTGCATAACCATTCACCCCCTCCACCCAGGTCAGTATTTAGAAGATGGGTCTTTGCAAACGTTCAACCTCAGATACAGGTGTGGCCCATTTATAATACAATCAATTACAACCCCTTGACTACACACACACGAGAATATGCAGCTGATCTAGGTGTGTCATTTTAAAAGGGAGTGAAAACTAAAAAATATGTTGTGAAATTTAAAAAAACTGTAAAGAAAATAGACATAGTTTGATAAAAACCTGACAGAAATTCATAAAAGTGACTCAACTATTGTAAAAAAGAAAAGAAAAATCAGCAGGATCCATCCATCCATCCATTTTCTACCGCTTATCCTGTATTCAGGGTCACGGGGGGGCTGGAGCCGATCCCAGCTGTCATTGGGCGAAGGCAGGGTACACCCTGGACAGGACGCCAGTCTATCACAGGGAAATCAGCAGGATGAAATGACAAAAAACAAACTTTGAAATGTTATACAATTGTGTGGTTGTGTAATATATATTTGTCTATATATTCTCTTATTTATCCTTTTTTACCCTAATTGTTTTTTTTTTTAGACTTATATTTTTTATTCTTTTGTTATACAATACAAATAAAAAATGGCTTCCAAGTATAAAGCAAATTGAAGAGGCTGCCAGATGACCCAGCAGCAACAGCAACAACAACAACAAAACAAAACAAGAGGCCCAAGTCAGCGTTGGTGTATCTGAAGTAAGACTTCAGCATAGAAGTATGTCCAGTGTCCACTGTACCATTGTCACATGAGGAATCACGATCATTAAATAATAGAATAGTGTCCATAATATAATGTCCGTATGATTACTTCTGAAGCGCCCTCACCACCTTCATCCTACCTATATAGTGAAACCAAAAATGTGACAGGTTTAAAAGAAAAATAGATAAAAAAAATAATAATATATATACATACACACACACACACACCTGTGTGTGCAATCACATATATACACACATACGTCACAAGTACAGATAATTTGTTGGGACAGAGGTTGACACAGATAGATGGAATATAACTTAACGACAGCAGGGTAGAAAAGGAGTCTGGGAATTAGTCCATTAGATTGCATGTAATGAATGAAATTGCAGAAACTTTCCCCATTTTTCTTTTTTACCCTAATTGTGAACACTTTGGGCCTCTTTAGGTGGAGTTCTTTTAGGCTATAATGCAAAATATTGCAAAATATCTGCGTTCAATTAGATAACCTTGCTAACCATGGGCCATGTAATATTGTGGCATAGGAATAATTGAAAACATTACACAAAGATGGAGAGGAACAGGGGTTTTATCGGGCCTCATCAGACAAATTATGCACTTGGACCATTGAGTGTGTTAATCCTGCCATGGTGTCCAGTCGTGAAAATAACAGACTTAGCTGTGAGCGCACAAAGTTAATTTCCTTACAGTCTAGTCCATTTCTCATTAAAACGATCCTGATTCTGCGCGGTGCGCCTCAGCGTTACCCATGACGTAATTTGACGTGCTCTGTCAGAATCCAGGAAGTGGTCTGGCTCGCTGTTGTTTGTGTTCGTTGGTCGTCAATCGTCTGTTTTTTTCTGATTTAATACATCGCTTTTTACGGGCCGAAATGGCGACGTTTATTTCAGTCCCGTTAAAAAAGTCATCTGAGGTGGATCTGGTGAAACCACTTTCGAAATTTGTGACAGTGTCGTACCCAGCGGGCGAGGAGCAGGGGGAGTATATCCGTGCCGTGGAGGAGTTGAACAAGCTCCGCAGGAGCGCGCTGGGAAGGCCGCTGGACAAACACGAGAGCTCCTTGGAGATCCTGCTCAGGTAGAAAGTCCTCCTTGTGTAACAGCCCGGACCAGCTACCGGATCATTAAGACTCCGAGCAACCGGCTCACCTGTCGCGGTTAGTTAGCCCGGTCATTGCCGCACCCAGATGTGTGTTAGCTTTTAGTTGCTAACCTGGGAGCTAAAGTTAGTCAAGCTAATATGCTAAGGGCCATTTCTCACCAAAATACATGACTCATATGATATTCATGCCAAGTTCTCTTTCTTCCAACACAGTGTTAGCATGTTTACGTCTTTAAATTAACTAAAATGACATTAGCCAGGTTAGCTGAGCTAGTTATCTTCTCTAGCGTTTTCTTATTCACTCCAAGTAAGTAAACTCTAAACTCTGCATTTAGCTAGCTTCAATGTTCAACAGAAACTTTATTGTCCCCGAGATGAAACGCGGAACAAACAGACTGGAACATGATAAAATGCTTAAAATGGAAATATATAATACATGCCAAAGCCACCACAAAACGTCAATTATAACTGTCCTGTCTGTGATATTATAACATGCAGTAGAGCCATCATCAATCGACCATCATCACGTGACACCTATTATATAGACGATTAACAATAACAATGATAATATTAACAGAGGTCACATCAACTAACAATATATTTTGAATATACCCAGAAGATCACCAGGTTGCAAATCTGCATATATACATAATAATTACCAATATATATTGAAATCATGAGCACCTTTTACCTTCTACCCAAATACCAGTGAGAAAGTCTAAGCACAGCCAGCTCTTCTGTCATACGTCAGTCGCATTCCTTCAGTCAAAGCCTTCAGTCCACATGATCGGACATCCAGGGTGGAGGAGAACCACAGCTCAGGCTCAGAAGAAAGACAATAAATAATCAAGATAAGAGCTGTAAAGTGGGCCTGCATATACTCTGCTAGTGGACTTTAGGTTGTAAATATCTACTCTAGTTGTAAAATACACAGGACAAGTGCAGGAGTGTCACCCACTTTGCATAAAGGAACTGTGACAGAAGTGGGATGTATGCCTGTTAAACAAAGTTCCTCTGAGTCCCATGCTCTGTTTACCCCACCCGACAGGTTTGGACGGCTGTCCTGCTTCATGATTTAGCACTTATGCAGCAGTCCATAGAGGTTTTTACTGAGTTAATCTGCCCCTTATTCTTCATATTGTGTAGGAAAACCATACAATTGTTGTGTGACTTATTAATAACCACTTCCCAGGTTATATGAAGATGCAGACTTTGCCCTCTCTCATTTTAGTCTTTCTTCTCTATGACTCATGATTTATTTAATACACAGATTACATCAGCCATGTATGCAATTGCAGGGTCCATTTTTCCCCACTGTGAGCTATTTTTTACTCATATTCCAAAGTGGAACTGTGGCCGGTGCCAAGATTAAGCTCTTTGGATATTAGAAATTCTACCGACTCAAGGTTGACTTGACTGTTAAAGGACAGGACAGAGGACGTCTAACGTGGAGTAGGCCTACTGCAGAAATTTTAACACAGCCTGTTAAGTAAGAGCGAAAAAATAGAAACAAAACAAGTGTTAGGTCCTCATCTTAGTAAAGTAGTAGCTGTGCCAGCTCTAATGTACAGTGTTTTTTTGTGTAAGACGTAGCCGTGGCTGTGAGTTAGTAGAGTAGTAGTCTTGGCTAATTAGCAACCAGGTGAAAGCTAGCATGTCCGTCCTTCGCCGACTGCTAGCATTGCTACTCCTTAACTCTCTGCACATGTCCGCCATGTGCCAGGTAGCTAGGGTGACGGGCCCTATTCATTTCAGAGCAGTGCTGACATACAGCCACTGTGTCACCATGGTAACCATTGTTTTGTCTTGGCTGTTCTCTTTAGTTAACTGGTAGACACACCTCATCTCAACTTTCCTCTGTCTGTGTGTGTGTGTCTCCGTTTGGAGCTCAATATATGAAGCCAGTCTTTGTTTATGTGTACGTTTGCACGGCTATCTTTCCTGTCACTGGAAATGCAGGGTAGATGAAATGGTGATAGGGGATTCCCTAGTTCCCTCCTAGTTTAGAGCATGAGAAAGCAGGCGGCCAGTTAATTGGTCAGTACATATCCGGAGCTGATTGTGTTGCGTTTTATACGCAAGAAAGAACTTTTGTGGGGAGAAATAAACTGATGTGACTTGTCAGCTTACTTTTTTCAGGAAGAATTACTTCCTGAAAAATAACATCTGAAATAATCAATGTCTCAAACGTTGTGCATTAATGGCTGGAGTGCAATGAGTGCCGACTAACCTCCCTTCAATAGTTGTTCAGATTATTACCAGGAATTCATCCCATGCACATGGAGATTTTCTGTGAATATGGACCTTATTATTTGTATGGATCCTCCATGCAAAACAAGTATATCCCAGTGTGACTACATAGGAGCTCAGCGCCACCAATAGCAATAGTTTGTATTTAAAACATCACCTATCTGTGTCAATCAATCGCCCAGACCGATTAGTCATCTGACCTTTTAGTCATCATTCCTAATAATAGACTATTCACACCACAGGAATAGAGTGATAAGACAAAGAGCCGAGGAGCCTGTGGGTGTGAGAGCGCACTGCAGTCTGTTTGCCCATCTTGATATTTTTCCTGACTCACTGTCAAGTGTTTCTGAAAGGGCAGAGCTTCCTCAGACCTCAGATCAGCAGTTATGTCATAGTAATCACTCCCCTTTAACCCAGATTCTCAATCATGATTTATTGTACACATTTACTGTTTGTTCTTTTTGACAATAAGTTTTTACTGTATGTTAGTTCAATATCAATAATAAGATGAAGAAGAATAATGACGTTTGTATCCCTCCAGTGAAAATGTGAGTGGCATATGATGCATAGAAAACAAATAGAGCAGGTATGTTTGGGTTTAGACAACATAAGAAAAATGGTTTTAATCCTATTTCTTTCTCTCTCCAGATACTATGACCAACTGTGTGCGGTGGAGCCCAAGTTTCCCTTCTCGGAAAACCAGGTAAGTGTTTGGGCAGGACATGAGCGTTAGACTTTCCCCAAACAGAAGAACTTTAACACAATCATCTCTCTGTTTCCACAGCTCTGCTTAACCTTCACATGGAAGGATGCCTTTGATAAAGGATCGCTGTTCGGTGGCTCGGTCAAGCTCGGTACGTGCTACCTCAAATTAATTCATGTCAGTTTAAGATTATCTTTGCTCCTACTATCATACATATCTGTCATCCTATTGCTTACTGTCCGTCTCTAACTGTTTATCGCTTTATTTATGTGTATCTGATGCTATCTGACATAAACACACCCAATGAGTCAGAGCTTTCTCAAATAAAAATCTAGAAACAGGCCAGACAAGGTGCCTTATATAATTTTAATAAAAATAGCCACTGAAGTATGTATGTAAGGGAGAGAAATATGACACAGGTATGCATTTGTTAACTTGCTCACAGCAATAAATAATCAAAAGGCAAAAACATTAATAAGAGAGACAAATATTATCATTCTTATGAATGCTCTTTTTGGAGTTCAGTCTTCACATTTATTCTGTTCACGCTTTAATCTCATGTCCTCCGTGGTGAATTGTGGGAGCTCATGACTATGAGATAGGTTTCCAGTGTAGGCCTGCTCTGGGCAACACAAATGTAGACTGAAGCCGAGGAAAGTCTGACAGAAAATGCCAACCCCACACAAAAAGCCAGCAGTCATTATCAGACATACTACCCCAGGGATGAAAGATAGATGTCACTATTGCCCTCTGTCATCACTTTCTAGCTGCGGTAACAAAACCAAAATCAGTGTTTAATGGAGACTGGACAGTGTGCTATGAAAGCGTTTTATTCTGTCGTTAAAGTGTCTGACTCTGGTGTGTGTGTGTGTCTGTGTGTGTCTGTGTGTGTGTGTGTGTGTTTTTGTTGCAGCTTTGGCCAGTTTGGGCTACGAGAAGACATGCGTGTTGTTCAACGCAGCAGCGCTGGCCAGTCAGATCGCCTCCGAGCAGAACCTGGACAACGACGAGGGACTGAAGACTGCAGCCAAGTACTATCAGGTGGGGAGACTAACGCACATGTATTGTTTGATTTTAGAAGGCCTGGTGAAAATTACTGTATGAATTATGACTGTTATACTCTTTGGTCATATCTATGCACATGAACTCTGTTGTGGTTCACTAGAAGAATCTTTGCTTCAATGCTATTTAAGTGAAAAGAATGGTAATTTATAATTATATAATTAATTAATTCAGACATAAAATGTATTTTTTACATATGAAATAGTTTTGGTCCCTAAAGAAGAATTACGTTATTAAAATTTGGTCGATGTCCTCACAGTGTGAGAGGGGAGAATATCCCCCATAACCTTTGAATTTGAACAACATGCCATGTACTTTTTTTGCAAACCCTTCATACAAAATTCCATATTTCTACAACCTGAAAGCATGAAAGACCGTTCAAAATCATAGAGGATTTCCAGTCATCTGACTGGACCATATAATGCTTATGTAGCACATGATTCCAAACTTCTGAACAGTATGTGCTTAAAGGAAAACACCACCGCATTTCCATACTGAACTATGTTCTGCTCTGATCTTAGACGAGGTGATACATACCTCCCTCTCCTCTGTGCCTGCACTCAATGGCTCTTGCGCGCACTCCGCGCAGCGCTAATTTGCTAGCATGTAGCTTGTCCTTAGGATCCAAAGGGGGGTGAAGTTAGAAGCGACCAAGCACTTCCACGTTGTCCCTATTTAAATACGGTTACGTGAGTAGTTACACGACCCAAGTTTGGTTACACAAAATGAAACATGCCAATTTTTCTAAGCGGATAACAACGATAACTATATAGTATGGCGGAATAACAACTGGAAGCACTTCGACGTCGGCGCAGTAATATCATCACTCCGCTCCCCCTCTTACTTCCGTCAATAGAACCTACGTGACCTGCACGCCGTCGCCTGCACTACCTGTAGTAGTTTGTGCACAGTTGAGGAAGCATCAGGTTGTAGTAAGATAGTTTGTGAACAATCAAACATCATGGTTATAACGTGGATCGTACAGGGTTGTGAAAACAAGCAGAAGGTATATAGTCCCGTCATGTTTTGAGTGATGATATTACTGCGCCGACGTCGAAGTGCTTCCAGTTGTTATTCCGCCATACTATATAGTTATCCTTGTTATCTGCTTAGAAAAATTGGCATGTTTCATTATGTGTAACCAAACTTGGGTCGTGTAACTACTCACGTAACCGTATTTAAATAGGGACAACGTGGAAGTGCTTGGTCGCTTCTAACTTCACCCCCCTTTGGATCCTAAGGACAAGCTACATGCTAGCAAATTAGCGCTGCGCGGAGTGCGCGCAAGAGCCATTGAGTGCACGCACAGAGGAGAGGGAGGTATGTATCACCTCGTCTAAGATCAGAGCAGAACATAGTTCAGTATGGAAATGCGGTGGTGTTTTCCTTTAAAGAAAATAAAAATGCATCACCATTCATTTTAGGTAAATTTCCAGTCATACTGTCATGTGAATTCATTCAAGTGAATATCATGATCCAAAAAATTCAAACCTTTCGAACAAATGTGCATCATAAGTTTCCCTTCTAATTAATTTTGACTTGTTTCAAAGTATGTAGTCCTAATCCAAGTAAACTGCATACTTGGGACCTCGGTATGAGCATGCGAGAGGTAGATTGATTGGCTATTTTATGACAAACAATCATTGACAGTCTTGGCAACAGTGTCTCACCTGTCTCTCTTTATCTGTCTCACCATCCAGCTGGCCAGCGGTGCATTTGGTCACATCAAGGACACAGTGCTGTCGGCGCTGAACAGGGAGCCCACCATGGATATCTCTCCTGAGACTGTCGGCACCCTGAGCCTCATCATGCTGGCCCAGGCCCAGGAGGTCTTCTTCCTCAAAGCCACCTCAGGTACCAAAGGACCCCCTTTAATGGTCCACACTCTCACACAGTCTTCACTTCAGGACCATTGCATCACAAACTGCTTGTGAGACTTTCAAGCCTTTTCAGTTTATCATAACGATTTATCTGTTTCTGTTAAGTTGATCCTCATATGAAGAGAAGGAAACTGTTTTTAAAAATGGATCGCATACATTGAACACTGTTTTGCAGTGTTTTGCTCTGTAATGTGTTTTTGAATCAGTAGCATTTTTAATTATGCATTTTTTGCCTTCGGATTCATTTATAGCGCTGGCAGTAGGCAGTTTTGGTCCAGCACAACCTCTGGCCCAGTTCTGTCGAAAGAGTTGCTTATTAGAGTTTCTAAGCTCAACAGTTTTTGAAAGTTATCCTAAATTATGCTCCCATTTCAAACAGAACCTATATTTTCTGCTGAGGGGTTGTTGTTGTTGTTGTTAATTAGCTTTTATACTTAAATATAAGAGCAATTTCTGTTTGATATGTACTCTTGGGCTTGTTCACCCAATAGATAAGATGAAAGATGCTGTCATCGCAAAGCTGGCCAATCAGGCAGCAGATTTCTACGGCGATGCCTTCAAGCAGTGCCAGTACAAAGACAACCTTCCCAAGGTATGTGAAGGACAACACAAACCGCTACACACTAACCTAAACACTGCAGGTATGCAAAAAAGACAAGAAGGCGGCCATGTGTCTAGTGTGGTGAAGAAGCATACAGAGTGTGGATTCTCCATGGTTTGGCGTGTGTTTTGTCTCATGTCTGTGTGTATCGTATTGTTTTGTATGTGTGTATTTCTGGCAAATAGACCTGAAGAGTGGTATTCAGGTTGTGGGACTGTCCAAAATGGCAACTTCTCTCTGTTTTCATTGGTCCATTTCCATCCTGTTTTCACTCTGGTTGCTTGGTTACTACTAAGCTGCAGTTTGACTTGTTTTCATTCTGATTGGTGGACATCTGAAATACTTACGATCTGTCTAAAACTGTCACTTAAACACACACACAAACGTACACAGGAACACGCAACTATCTCAAGTTCACACCGCAGGTTTAATATTTTGAGGTTAATTGAATCAAAGTGAAAAGCAGGAATTAAGTAAGTTTGATATATTGCATTACCCCTAAAACTGTTTTTATTGTTTTTTCTTATTAATTTGACGGAGGTGTAGATGTTTCCAAACACATTTCTTAGATATTTTCTAGCTCAACAGGAGACATTCCTTGATTTCACTTTTAGTGAATCCTCATTTTGAAACTGGCTATTAGTCACTGGGAACATGGTGACAAAAAATTATTAATAGATTTATGGATAGCTGAGGTGTCATACAGTATGTACTCTGCCATAAAGCAGGAAGTTCTCCTCACGACTGCTCTACACACAAGCGCTTTTAGTTTTTCAATTGTTTAGAATGAAGGTGTTGCTCATTTTTGACACAGGAAACAAAGCCAGGTCAATTGATTAATGAATTAATTGATTAATTGTGCTTTCCTCGAGTGCACAAAATCAAACACAAACACAACTGCACCGTCGAAGTCACACACGCATACATGTATGGCTATGGGACGTTTGATGAGGGTGAAGCAGCTTTTGCTGAAAGATTAAACACTCATGGCCTGTTCTGTTTTCTCTCTCGTTGTCTTCCTTTCTTTCTGCATCCCTCGTGGCGGCGGTGGTGCTGTTGGCATTGGGTGTGCTTGTGTATGTATGTGTGCGCGCGCTTGTGTTATGTTTGCACACCTCTGACTGCTTGTGCCTGTTTGTGATTGGCTTTCGTGATGCCATTTGTGATTTGACCTTGCTGGTGTGCGTCTGCCCTTGTGTGGTTTGCCTTGCCATCGTGTGTGTGTGTGTGTGTGTCTGTGTGTGTATTTATCTGTTTGCGTGCCTGCGTGTTGCTCTGTGGTTGCCTCTCCCTGGTCAGTATTTTTATTTTCAGGAAGTGCTGCCGGTGTTGGCGGCCAAGCACTGCATCATGCAAGCTAATGCCGAGCTGCACCAGAGCATCCTGTCCAAGCAGAAGAAGCGCTTTGGAGAGGAGATCGCTCGTCTGCAGGTACAGAGCGTTCACATTGATTCCTCTCTCTCTAATGTCTTGTGTCACTTTCAAAACTGGACACGAAGTTCCACAGCAAATGTTTACATCCCTCCAGCACGCGGCAGAGTTGGTGAAGACGGTGGCGTCTCGTTACGATGAATATGTGAGCGTTAAGGATCTGAGTGACAAGATCAACCGAGCTCTCGTCGCAGCCAAGAAAGACAATGACTTTATCTACCACGACCGCGTGCCTGAGGTCAAGGATCTGGAACACATCGGCAAGGCAGCGCTAGTCAAAGCCACCGCCATCACACCCCCACTCAGCCAGAAATTCAGCGGTAAGATGCTCGGCATAGTTCCTTCATTGATGAAACTTGTCTGACAAACGCCTGGTATTTATGCTCATTCACTTGTCTCTGCTGGTTGCCTGGCAACCTCATGGTGAGAATTCCATTTTTTTTTATGGTCAAGATTCAAAATTCCAGCAAATAATCTGCCTCCATTTTTTATTTATACACTTTTTGTAGAGATTAAAAACGAACAAGGTGTAAAATGTGAATAAGTGAGCTTTAGTGGTGCTGCTTGGCTTTTTTTGTGATGTTAATCAGTTGTTTATGTTGTTCCTACCCCTTAAGACTTGTTTGAGAAGATGGTCCCCATGGTGGTGCAGCAGTCTATGAGCATTTACAACCAGAGGAAGGCCGAGACCGTTAACAGACTGGTGGGAACGATGAGAGAGGCCACCAATCTCTGCAACGGGTAAGCTGTCCTGTGTCTATATGACCGTGTGTTGCTGTGCTCCTCCATGTCCATGAGCGCTTTTGTGTCCATGCATGGATAGTAATTGATAAAGTAATGGTGTTCAGGTACCATTAAACTGTCGATAGACCTTCTTTATAGTGCCCCTAATAGCAGTTCTTGTATCACTCTATTTGATGGTGCTCATAAGTGCTTATCAGTTTGGCTATTTTGCCCAAAGAACAAGTTGCACAAGTTAATGTTTGGAGGCCATAATAGCTGACAGATGCTTTGTAACTGTCCATCAGGGTGTTGGCATCCCTAAACCTGCCAGCTGCTCTGGAGGACCTGTCAGGAGACTCCATCCCACAATCCATTGCTGAGAAGGCCCGAGCCATCGTGCAGCTGGGCGGACTGCAGAGCATCGAGCAGCTAATCAGAGACCTGCCTGAGCTTCTGACGCGCAACCGAGAGATCCTGGACGAGGTCAGAGACACACACACATCCTGAATTATAGATATGCTACTACTGCACTTTGCGGATCCCATAACCAGTGATCTAACGGTAGCCTAACCGTGACCGGGAATTTATTTAAAAAGTAAAGCAGGCAACTTTTACAACTACAGCCTTCAACGACAGCTTGTTTAGTCATATGGCTTTGCTTTTCCTGACAAAGAAGCATACGGATGTAATGCTTTTCTGCCATCACTACCAGAAGAACACATGAATGCTAAAAACTCATAATCGTCCCTAATGTGAAAATCCCAGATCCCAGAGCAGGATCCTCACTGGGAATCTAATCCCCTGATCTTTGGGCCAAGGACTGTTTGTCAACCAGCTTCAGCCAAGCCAGTTTTTTGCTTTTTTTGAGAGATCTTGCTGACAAACAAATAAACAGACGGGTAAAAACATAAAACACAAACCGCTTCCAAGTCTGTTGGCAGAGTGGAAGTCCACACCCAAAATATCCTAATTTCCCCCCAATATTAGTTGGTTGTGTTGAAAAAGAGTCATCACCAAAAAGTACATTACTGCCGGCCAAAACGCAGACTTTTTTATTAACTGGCATTTCTGAATGTTATTACGCATTAAGTAGTGCTGAAATGAGTAATCCAGTTGATTGAAAGACAATTGAACAGACACAGGAAATGGCCAACACTTTTTAATAATCCCCTAAAAATATGTTCTACTCTCTGCACACTGAGGAAGACATTTCTCTCACTTATGTGTTTTTTTTTTCTCTATTCTGACTTTTTCGCGGGTTACTGTGGCGCAGGTGTAGAGCGTGTCGTTCTCCAATTGAAAGATCGGCAGCTCGATCCCTGGTGTTGTCATCTGAGGATCTACTGTGTGTGTTTTTAAGGCATTCAGTGTGTTTGTATGTTGTGCTCGTGTTCAGTCTCTGAAAATGCTGGACGACGAAGAGACGACAGACAATGAGCTGAGAACCAAGTTCAACCAGCGCTGGAACAGAACCCCCTCTGGAGACCTCTACAAGCCCCTCCGTGCAGGTACACACACACACACACACACACACACACACACACACACACAGAAAACATGTCCTCGTTTCCTTATTTGTTCATGAAGTCTGCCTCCACGTTTCCACTGTTGACATTGCAATATTCTCTTCCTCTTACCTCCCTCCCTCCCTTTTCTCCCCCAGAGGGAGCTAACTTCCGCAACATCTTGGACAAGGCCATACAAGCGGACCAGGTGGTGAGGGACCGCTACAACACCCACTGTGACATGATCGCCCTGCTGTGTAAACCAGAGAACGAGCTCAACGCTGCCATCCCCTCCGCCAACCCGACCAAAACCCTGCAGGGCAGCGAGGTCTGTCCGTTTGTGCCGATGTCTGTATACGTTTATCCTTATTGCCAGATGATGTGTAACTTTTTCATTGTTCAGGTTAGTTTTTGAGGATGTGCCACGTAAAACATGGCCTCCTACTGGACAGAAACATCCCAGTGGACATTGTGTGCTTTATGGTCCCGTCCCTCCTCCCAACAGTAGCTCCATTTTTCATTTTGTTTGCTGACTTTGCATTGTGTGTCATTGGGGAACTTTAAAAAACAAAGCAAGCAGAACTGGGAAAGCACAAGGAAGAAGTGCAAATCTCTCCACAACTACACCGTATTCTAAAGTTAACAACAGCGGAACGTCGTAATCATCATAAGGGGTTTAATGTCGCAGAGAGCACTGAAAATGGGGAAGAAGTCGGGACTTTACTGCTCTCTTTGTTCACTGTGTCCGTCTTATCCATCTTCATCCAGGTCGTTAACGTGCTGCGCTCCCAGCTCGCCCAGCTGGATGAGATGAAGAAGGAGAGGGAGACCCTGGAGGGAGAGATCAAGGCTGTGACCTTTGACATGTCTACCACCTTCCTGACGGCACTCGCTCAGGACAAGGCAATCAGTGAGGAGCAGCTGTCCCTCTCCCAGCTCGACCAGTTGTACGGCACCTACAACCAGAGAGTACAGGCCACCATTCGCACACAGGAAGAGCTGCTGGGACAAGTTCAGGTACACAAACACACACAAACACGGCTGGTTTTATTCCAGAAACAAAACATTGTTTGAGCTGTTAAAGAAGTTAAAGAGGCCATTCTTAATCAGGTCATGTAAAAACAATTTTCCTCTGTTTATCAGTTTAAAGAATGAGATAATAATTGGACCCCCCCCCCCCAAAAAAAAGTGAATTTGCTTTGTGGAATCAATAAAGCATTATGTCAAACAAAAAGCATATGCAAGCAGCGTGCAGATAACATCTCAAGAGTGAGCACAAACCCAGTTTACCCTCCATAATAAAAACTGCTACAGTGTGCAAAGAAATAATGTATAGTTTACCGTGCATTTACTTGACCTCCTCAATCTGTGATCCGCTTCCAGACGTCCCACCAGGAGTTCAGCAGTCTGAAGCAGTCCAACACGGAGGCCAACCAGAGGGAGGAGGTCCTGAAGAAGCTGGCTTCAGCCCATGACAGCTACGTCGAGATCAGCAACAACCTGCACGAAGGCACCAAGGTACTCACTCAGCAGAACGCGCCGGCACACACGTGCCTCAGCAAGGATGCGCTGTACTGCAGGATTGCATATCTTGTCAAACATGTCCTACTTTTTATTTTATTTTTATTTTTATTTTTTTTAAATCCAGCTGGTTTGCAAGCCAGGTGATTAATTGTTGTCCCCTTTTGTTTCTCCCTCCTCAGTTCTACAACAACTTGACAGAAATCCTGCTTAAGTTCCAGAACAAATGCAGCGACATCGTTTTCGCTCGCAAGACGGAGCGGGATGAGCTACTCAAGTATGTACTTTACCGCTTTTTGTCTATTATTAAAGGTAGGCTTATCAGCAGTTTTATATACATCTGTTTCTAGGTTGTAGTCTGACTTAGATTTCAACACCCTGTGTTCCAGCGTGAGTTTCAAGGTGAAACTATAAATGCATCATTATGAGGGAAACTTTGCAGCACAGTCACTGCTTGAATTGTTGTTTCAGGGACCTGCAGCAGAGCATCGCCCGAGAGCCCAGCGCTCCATCCTTCAGCGTTCCTGCCTATCAGAGCAACCCGGCTGCCCCCGCTGGCGGCCCAACCCCTGCACCCAGGACTGTCTTTGTAGGCAGCCACTCAAACAAACAAACAACACCACATGTTCAATACCATTGCAGCAGATGTAAGGCTAATGGTTGGATATTGATCCGTCTGTCTTCTTTCTCTCTGCCTGCTAGACCCAGCAGCCTCAAGAAGCCCAGGCAAAGCCCCAGCCCCCAGCCAGGCCTCCCCCACCAACCTTCACCCCACCGAGCTTCACCCCGCAGGCAGCCTCCACCACTCCCGCCAACATACAAGCCGTTGGCCCTCCCAACAGCAACCCGCCACCTATGGCCCCGCTATCCCAGGCCCAGGGACCCCCTTACCCCAGCTATCAAGGCTATACAGGGTGAGTTTCCAATCACAGCATTCCTATTTTTGAGTACAAATTGACCTGTTCTGACCTCCTCTACACATTGAGTCTTGATGGTTAAAGCAAATGTTTTAAGTGGTCAATTGAGTTTAGATGAGTTGTCACTGTATCCAGCAGCCTGTTAGCTAGATAGTTAGTCTTGGTGAAGATATTCTATCGCAAAGATGCCGAATTACAAGCTCCACCAATGGATTGAAATGGTGTACACTTCCTGTCTCCGAAGTGATATCCTAACATTCTGTTCTATTCTTTATCACACTGACATTTGTTTTCTCTGTTGTGATATCCATGCAGGTACTACCAGATGCCTATGGGCTACAATCCCTATGCTTACGGCCAGTACAATGTACCCTACATGCCCTATCAGCAGACTCCAGGACAGGGAGGCTACCCAGCAGCCCCTCCTGCTGGACAGCCCTACCCTGGCTACCCCCAGCAGCCCCAGCAGCCCCCTCAGCAGCAGCCCTACTACCCTCAGCAATAACTCCCCTCTCCATCCTCTCATCCCCCTTCTCACCAGTTAACACCAAATAAAGAAAATACCCCCAGCAATAACACTTCACCTCCATTAGTTCCCTCTCCTCTCACCTTTTTGTTTTCTCTCACTAACAGCAGCTATAGGAAGGTTGACCTCCGAGCTGCTTGGCACTTCTCTCTCTGAAACCCTTTCTTACTTCCTTTCTCCTTTTCAACACACTCCCCCCCCCCCTTTTTCCACCCTAGATAACTTTTTTTCTTGGTTGTGATGGCGCTTAACTTAACTTTCATCGATGCACTAACCCCTCTTTTGTTAATTGTTTAATTTAAACCCTAAATGGTTTCCATCGATAACTGACTCTTTGTCTACTGTAGAACACTCATGGAGGCACACAGAATCCTAGGATGGCCATTTGTTTCCTGGTTTGGGTGCATGTGTTGGGTGGGCGGATGGGTGAATATTGCTAGTGATGCCACTGATGGGAGGCCGCAGCCACATCCTCACCCCCCCACCCACCCACCCACCCACTCAATCAACCCCCAGTGCTTCTATATCCACTATATTCCTATTTTTGTAATGAATACTGATGCCTCACTGATGTATAAACCTATAAAAAAAACGAATGGCCTGTAGGTTTTATAATGTAGATGATGACTGTTGAGAGTTCTGCTCTCTTTTCTTTCGCTCTTTTTCTCTCTCTCGCCCAGGGAATGTTGGTATATTTCTGTGTTACAATCAGACGCTATACAAGTGGGAGAAATGGCTCTATTATATAAATATATGTATAAATAAGACTCAATATGTGGTTAACCGAGACACTCTGTGTGCTGCACTCTCATGCTCTTTGTGTTTATTTTTATTTCTCAGCTCTAATGTGATTAAAAACATTGACTGCCGTCCAGAATGTGTCCTTCCGTACATGTTGGATGTCTTAAAATCAAACTGTGGAGAGAACTGTTCAGCAGCCAGAAGAGGGCAGTCCTGCAGCTCACAGAGGAGCGGTTCACCTGCCATTGTCCTACCCAGCCAATTGGGGAGTGAGTTGTGCCATCCGACTAATCGGACTGCTCTCGACCTCCCGCGCGTCGGGGGGCAGATCCCATTCAGATGACATGCAAATTACGTTCCAGCAAGGTCCTGATCTCATCCAATCGTATTTCCCCCGCAGGTGATTTCTCCACAGACAGATTTCATCCCCAGATATTTATTCGGTGTCAGGAGACGCTAATGATTTCACATATCTCCTCCGTGTGTGTGTGTATGAGTGTGTGTGTGTGGCAGGGAGGCAGATGGCAACGCAGTGTGATGTCTGGAAGGATGCATGGAGATGTTGGCAGAGAGCTGCTGGTCCCCTGCCTGCATCCATCACTCCACCTCTCCGTTTTCTTCCTCTCTTCTCTCCGTTTAATCTGTCTTCTCCCGTTCCCATCGTCTCAAAAAAACCCAACCATATTTCACTTCACTTTCCCCAGCGCTCTCCCATCCTTTGTTTTCCTTCCTATCAGCCTCTCTTCCTCATATGTTACTTTGCTTCTAAGCTTTCTCTGTATACCACCTGTCTTTTTATATCCTCAGCTGCTCTCTCCTCTCCATTTATTTTCTGCCTCTCTCTCTCCCCTGGCTCCTCTGTTTTTTTTGCTTACCATTCGTCTGTCCTTGCCGTCCAAGCTGCAAAGCGTTGGCAGTGAGTTGTCTTCACTGGTCAGTATCTCTTGGCTCATAAACGTCTCATAACATCACGTCATTCTTCGGTGTGTGTGTGTGTGTGTTTGAGAGAGAAACTCACATGGAAGGAGACGCACTTTTAATCAGATCTAACATCTCACAACTCTGACTGGAAGTGACAACACACACACGCACACAGCCGTGTTCCTATCTATCTATACAGCATGCCTTTGCTGCCAAAGCCAATTGTAGCTCTGGATGTGTTTATCAAAGGTGTCTGTGTGTCTTGGGCGCTTAATTTTAACAAGACGTTCTCCACAAGAGGAGTGTCATATTTTAATTGGTCTGAAACAGAATAAAGGCAGCGAACAGAGCGCTGCGGTGACAGGTATTAATTACCTTCTGCCTAATGGCTCCCAAACTCAGCACTCAGCCATATTGGTGCTCACACTACTCCCCCACTCTTTTCCTCTCGTTGCGTTTCTCTCTTCCTCACCGTGCGTTTGTCTGCAATAGGGCTGAATCTTTGGCTATGATGTTGAAAATGACACATAATGACAGCATATTCTCTAAAACAGTGATTCACAACTATAGGGGAAATTGTACGCCAGGCGCTACTTCTGCTTTGGCAGGCGGTATGTATCTCAATTAATTTAAAAAAATGTAATATGATCAAAAAGTATACAATAATGTTATAGAGTATATAGCCATTGAGTGTGAATCCAGTCGCCATGCAAGCCAGGAAGTCTAAACCGTTAATTACCTTACCGCTAAATGTGAGGATAACTGGCTGAAATAACTATAAAGTGTTCGAATATATTTAAAAAATATTAGATATTTAAAAGCAATGAATAAATGGGTGAAATAGTTGGCTTAAAAAAATAATGAAGAAACTATTATGATCATTTAAAAGCCTTGAGCAAATGGTTGTAATAACTTAGCTCAAAATACTGAATTAATAAATTGGTGAAATGGGTAGAAGTAACATTAATGAATAAACGCACTTCAATGATATAAAAGAATATTGAAACAATATCCCCTTTTATTATCTTCATTGAGAGATTAATATCATCCAGGATAAAAACATGACAGGCAAGGTTAGCGCCTGTGAAGTGGGTACTTTATTAAATCTGACGGAGCTGATTGGAAACAGAAGGGTTGGGGAGACTTCTCTAATATAGCAGTTTGTGGTGATTTCATCATGTTTTTAATTGAAAATACTTATTGTAGTAAGCTTTCTTTGGTGCAGATGCTCCGGCTATCTTTCTGCTTCTAGTCTTCCTTTCATCAAGTGCACTATGAAGTAGAAATGTGGAAAAAAAAAACTGAAAAAGTAAGAATAGCACATAGTGCTGAAATCTCATTTATGGTGTTAATTTGATCAGTCTATCAAACGTTGCCAGTATCAGCACATGTGCATGAGCTGATAATTTAGCCTCCACGGTTCAGCTGGTATGTGAGGTTCTTTCCTCTCTTTTTTCCATAGAAGCGATATGCCTGAAATAGCTCTGATTGACAGGTATAGAGACTCAGTTACTATAACAACTACCTCCTGGCACTTCTCTCCCTCCCTCACCTCTTCTCTTTTCATTTTCCTTTACCGGCTCTCCTTCTTACCCCGTCTCCCTCTCACCCCCTCACTATGTGCATGTGTGGGTGTAGAGGGAAGAGATTATGAACAAGAACTCGACTGCAATATTCCTTCACACGGCGATGTTTGTGTTGCCAGATCGAGAGGCCTGGCACCGGCTATTGGATGTAACCTGTGTGGGTGAGGGTAGGCGAGAGTGGGAAGATGAAACATACTTACACAACACGGGCAAATAAGCCTTTTATATTCTTTTCCTGGTTCTTTTTTTGGGGGGGAGGGCTGCTCGTTCCTCTCGTCAGTGTTGAGCCGCTCTGCTTGTGTAATCGAGTCCAGACGCGCGCGCCGTCGTCGCTGCGCGTGGGCGTCTTAACATGCGTGCGCGCGCGCGCTTGTGTCGGCGAGTGACACGGCGAGGCCACCCGATATGATGAGTGAATTTCAAGCACGATAGAATCTAGTGGCGCTGACACCGGAGAGCACGGAGCAGCGGATACAACGTGTGTGTGTGTTTGCGCGTGTGTGTGTGCGCGCGCGCTGCTGGGAAGAAGACGGACGTCATTGCTGCCACCTGCTATAGTGGGACAAAGGCCAAACACACACACGCACGCACACTTGCATATGCAGACTGCCAAGCAGAGGTCAAAGCAATCTCTTCACATAGCATTAATGATATGATTTACTTAACCTTATTTCATGCTCAGACTATCTCGGCCCTCCATCTCCCCCCCCCCCAACCACACACACACACACACACACACACACACACACACACACACACACACACACACACACACACACACACACACACACACACACACACATGTCCCTGCCTCTCCTATCATCTTCACATCTCTGAGTCATCACACAGGGTGAGAGGTCTGAGAAAAAAACAAGCTGCCAGAGTTGGACATGCCATAACAATGCAGCACCTGTCAGGATGTGTGTGTGTGTGTGTGTGAGTCTGTGTGTGTGTGTGTGTGTGTGTGTGTGTGTGTGTGTGTGTGTGTGTGTGTGTGTGTGTTTTGTGTGTTTTGCTTGTGTACCTGTGTGAGTACATGTGCATGCAGCTGTCACGGAGTGTCTGTCGTTATAGCAGCAATATATTTCCAAGTGTTACTGCAAATACAAAGACACAAAGACCACATCCATGTGTGTGTGTGTGTGTGTGTGTGTGTGTGTGTGTGTGTGTGTGTGTGTGTGTGTGTGTGTGTGTGTGTGTGTGGATCTCACCACCGTGGCTTTCACCTAGAAGTTGCTCTGCCGCTTTATTGATTGGTTGTCTCGCTTTGTGGCAGGAAATAAGATGGCGGGTCTCGGCACCTGTGTGACCCCCCCCCCCTCAGAGAGCACCTCTAATGATCTGAGCTCGGCTGCCCGGGTCTTGGACTGCAAGCGGCTCCTCACTCGGACTCAGACCTGATCAATAGCACACCCATCAGCATCTCGCAGCGCACAGAGGACGGATACTCCCTCTGTGTGTGTGTGTGTGTGTGTGTGTGTGTGTGTGTGTGTGTGTGTGTGTGTGTGTGTGTGTGTGTGTGTGTGTGTGTGTGTGTGTGTGTTGAGATCAAATAATGAGAGCACCTGTAGTGGTCTTTTATTCCCTTTTGCTTGTTGCAGAAGTTGACACTTAAAAAAATAAATTGAGCCGTCCATCAGGTTGCGTACACCTAAGTGCTTTAATATCGACCTAGTCGATGCTGCACATTGATCAGTGCGACTAATCTGTGTTTTTTGATGTAAACTGACGCCGTCAGTTTGGCTGTAATTTGAGGGCATTTCTGCACCGTTCACACACAGAGAGAGAGGGCGATAATTCAGAATTAATTAGGCTACGATACACAGGGGGAAGGCGCAGCCCATAATAAGACATTTAAAGCAGGATGGGATCTGGTATCCAAGTGCAGGGGTATCCATAGAGACTGTTGCTATGGCGGAGAAAAATCTCACCTCATTAGGAACAAATATAAATAGCCTTGCGACTCAGTTTATGGTCATGATGCCCACGGCTGAGAGAACAGGCTCGGAGGCTTCCAGGTCAACAATACGGGGCGAGAGAAAGGGATGCGGAGAGAAAGAGGGAGTGGTGGATGAAGGAAACGATTATAGAGAATTAGAAGGACGGAAGGAAGAAGGGTTGGATGGAGGGAGGGGGACGACTGAGTTCCTGAGGATGCCTGTGTGCAAGAAAGACGATAGATAGATGAGGGGAAGATGCATCGTTGTCTGCTGTAACATCTCTGATCAAGTGTTGAGTTAAATTGGATTTACAACAATGAAATAAAATCCCCAAAACAGAAGTGCAAAAATAAAATGAGACGGTGTGAATGTGATGATAAGACAGATTTTTCACCTTTTTTTTTGCAGAACCAGTGTATTCTCAATGTGCATAACGAGCAAGGAAGGAGGCAGAAGACAGGAGGGGACGGCAGGAGTTGTGGGAGGAAAGATGGGAGGGAGGGAGAGAGAGAGGTTGACAGCCAAGTGGAGAGGAGACAGATGGGAGAAAAGTGGAGACATGATTGCATCAACAGGTCTGAGCCCCTCCAGGTGTGATGCAGAGCACCGCAGTATTACTACTGTATTGACTCATCCCGCTGCTGGATGTCCGGAGGTCCCGTGTGGACGTTATCCGTCTCGCTGTCCCCTTTGCTTCCTGTATTGTTCTTTCCCCTTCCTCTTTGTAGCCTGCTGCCTCTCTTCAGCAGCGTGCGCGTGCGTGCGCGCGCGCAAGTCAGGAAGCACCCTAAGATGATGCGGTTTCTTTGACATCTATCATCAACTCTCTCTGACAGCCGAAAGTCTGCTGAGTGACATAAGACCAAAGAGGCTACATGTAACTCAGAAATGTTTCTCCTTTTCGGTGAGTGGGCGTCAATGTTGCACACAGGAACGTAACAGCAACTTCCTCGTCTCCCCCCCTCGTTAATTGCATTTAAATTGCCGAAATGTTGCCCTTTTTTTATTATTTAAATGTGAGATTATATTAAGTATTATAACACAATCAGGCGTTTGCTGTTTGGATGTCCTCACATTCGACGCTGTGCAGCCTTTTTGCAAACTGGTCAATTAATGCAGGAAATAAAAAGCAAGAGAGACTCCCGCCTCTCGATGCAAATAAACCTTAAAAGCTGTTGCGTCTTTCTGTTCTTCAAAGCTAAATGGGGTTTTTTTTTCTCTTCCCTCCGCCTTTGTTGTGAACAACTCGGGAACAAAGGTGTCTGCGACGGAGAGATGAAAACCCGCGACAGCTGATGAAGACGGTATAGAGTTCAGACGCACGTTTTTTGTGTGGGCTGTCTAATTGAGGAGATTGTTTGATTCCTCTCCCTCTGCGTTCCTCGCTCCGAGAAACCTGTCAAACTCGCAACCGGCGACAAACAACGACGCGCACAGAAGGATCGGAGGAGCGGGGAGGAGGGAGGGAGGGAGAGAGGGAGAGAGGGAGATGGAGAAGACGTTTAGGAAGAGAAAGAGGAGGGAGTTTACGCCCACCGCCTGAAGAGATGAGAAGACAGGCAGAGGAGGGTTGAATGTGTGGAGGAAGCAGTGTGTGAATGCCAGAGCTCATCAGCCTGTCAAGCATCCGTTATAGACCACAAACCCACACAGCCATCGCGCTGCTGAGGTCTATCACTTAACAGGTGCACCTCTTTCACCTTGTGCACCAGCGCTTTATACGCAGCGGCACATATCTCTCTCTATACGTGCGTGTGTGTGTAGGTGGCCGCAAAGACGCGCGTTGAGCCCCGTCCAAAGAGCAGAAAGGCATCTTAGATGATTGAGTCACTCTCATTGATCAGAAAATAAACCCAGTCAGGACGATTCTTCTTTATACCGGTCCCCCCCCCCCCCCCCCCCCTTACGCGTTAGCTCGGCGCTGACACAATCTGAGTGCGCACTCTCAGCCCAACCCACGTTTGAACCCGTATTATAGTTTTGTAATGCTGACGTACTGCATCTATAAATTCATCATCCGCTTTCCCCGAGGGGGTTACATCAGGGCTTTGTACTTCTTCTTCTTTTTTTTTTTTTACCTTGTGTGTCCCCAGATGTAGGTAGACCACATGAGAACCATCAAATTAGTTGATTTGTTTGTGAAGAAATGCAGCATTATTATTACCTCTAATAAGAATAGTAAACGTGAATTCCTGGACCCTACATTGCACCCCTATATTTCACTCCCTATAGTGCCATATAGTAACTTCATTAACAGCTTTAGATACATTTGGAAGCCATTGTTATTTTAATTTTTTCTTTCATTTATGATGCAAAACAGCAGTGACATCTCCCCACATCCCACCAATAAGAGCTGTGGTGTCTGTGTTACTAACGTAAACACTGTTGTGATGCAGAATTGTGGCTCTACACTATTTTAAGATCTTTTTTTCCCAGGATCTTTCACTAACTGTTTACCTTATAGAACAAGCTCCTGCAGGGATATTAACAATGGTGACGGCATTCTGAAACCCATTAAATGTAAATTACCATGACATTTTTTTTATTACTTTTTGAATCATTCGGGAGTAATTGGTTTTCTGACATAAGCATTAATGATGCTTTGTCAGAGGGATTCAAATTTTCTTTCATACATAATATATGATCGAAGACATCTTACATCCAAAAAGTACGATTAGATTTAATGCAGTCGTTGCACATGGTGGTCCTCTAGGAAGCGATATAAGAACAAATGTCCTCTTGTTTTTGTTTCTATGCACCATTTGTCCATGTTTTGATAGCCATTGTGTTCGGTGTACATCTATTTCACTACTGCTGCAGTTCCGCCTTTTTTGTGGCATCTCTCCAAATCTTGGGCATGTATTTGCACCTGCCCTTATATGGTGTTTAGGGGGCGTTAATAGTTGGCTAATGGCCTCCAATTTATGATCAAGTGGGATTCATCAGTCAGCAAATCTGTGTGAGAGCAGATTTCAATTTGGGAGTATGTCGTTTGCCTCTCAGTGGCTCTCAACATGGCGACAGCGATGCCGGCGGCTTCCAGCTAACAGCGCAAGACAACGGCGAAAGTGCTGACAGAGCTAACGGTGTTTAGCTGAGGGGGAACCGGGGGGCAGTGAGGCACGCTCACGAACATGCACTAAAAGCCGACCCGGTAAAGAACCTGTGTAAACGAAGCAAGGAGAAGCTCAGATAATACCGGTACTGTACGCGATACTATATTAATGTTCATAATGTTAAATACAGCGCGTTTAAGAACATCACAGTAGACTTCTAGTATTTTTTTATTGTAACAAAAAGACATTTAAAGAAAATGTTGCACAAAACTACAGTGTACAGCATCTAATAACACAAAATACAGTACAAATGAATGCAGCCGTGATATGTAACTATAATAAAGTACACACAGTAGAATGAGTCTGACTGTGATAAACGTAGTCGAGTGCAGTCAGAGTTAAACATATCAGTAAAATATAAATAACATATCAGTTGTGCAAATAAAGAAGGCAATGAGTCTGAAATGTACATTATCTTTTATTAGGAATGCGTTTTCAACCTGCTATGCACATTTATATATTATCCCTATGATTTGGACAGTTTGCAGCATTTGAATTAGGAGGCCTCCACTCAGCAGGTTTACCTCATTTGAATAGAGAAGCTGGGAGTCTGTTGCAAAACATCATGAAGACCATTATTCTTACCCCGAGCCATAGTTCACACGGAAACGAAATCACAAAAAAGATGTTTTCTTAATTAGAATTAATGTAGCGCCCCCCAAAAACAGAAAGGCTGTGCTGCTGCGTCTCGCTGAGGTTAAAAAGCAAAGGAGGTCTATTTGTCTGTTTCTTGTCTGTGGCTGTCTAGTCACCCGGCTACGCGCTCCATCATGGTTTAAATATTCATAGCTCGCCCTCTGAATATGCATGAGGCCCGTATTAATATTCATGAGCCTCACTTGTTGAGGTGTCACTCGATCTCTTGTCCACACGTGCACACGCAGACATGTGCACACGCCGGTGATCAAGGGAGATCGCTATGTCGACGGGGCTCATCAGCGGTGGTGTGGGTTACTCTGGAGCTGTGATGTCATGGTCAACAAAACTGGTGGCCTTCTGTTTGCAATCCAGCAACGTCCATAAAACCAGTAAGGGAGCGGCAACGCAAGGACATTTTGGGAAACATAGCCGTTTGAATTCTTGCAGAGAGTTAGATGATATAAGAAGTTAGAGCCAGCAGCTGGTTCGCTTAGCTCAGACTGGAAATATTTAGCCGACGAGAAGGACACACTGCACACATCCAAATGTTGCCATTCCCTACTACTGAGTAGTGTGGATAGTAACTGCACGAAACTTACATTGACACTCTTTGGTAACTGGGATAGCCACTGATAGCTAAAACAAAAGCGCTATCCTCTTCCAGTTAGTAAATCGAGCCTCCATATTCCCGGTAGAAGTCTGCACGGCAGCAATGTAACACTGGCAGTGTCATATTTACGGGAAATATGTTGGAAGATAAACATTTGATATTATATGGACTTACCTCAGGGTTCTACCAGAAGTGATAGTGAGTTTACCATTCACGGTCCCGCGGAAGAGGAGGGCCACTCTAATCCCGGTTTCCAGTAAGGTCTTTAAACAGACATCCCTGCACCTCAACGAGGCTCTGGAACTGATGTAACAGTATGACACACACACACACATATACACACAAACACACACACACACATACATATACACACAGTGTCAGCTGTCCACTTTCTAATGAGGCATGTTTATATAACTAGTCACAACAGTAGCTGTATTACTGTACACGTGCAACGGGAAATGAGCGCCACCGAGTCTCTGTCCTGCATGCTTACATGCCAACCATAGTGCCAGAACCGGCAGACAGCAGGTGTGTGTGTGTGTGTGTGTGTGTGTGTGTGTGTGTGTGAGTGTGTGAGTGTGTGTGTGTGTGTGTGTGTGTGTGTGTGTGTGTGGCCATGAGGACAGATTTGAGATAACATGCAGTTGTCTGTGGATTGAATGACTCCCATTTGATTTAGCTGCGTTTATGTTGAGCATGAGGTAAAAATCGCTCCTTGTAAGTCAATGAAGTGTCTCTCAATGAATGTGTGTGGAGAGAGAGAGAGAGAGAGAGAGAGAGAGAGCAGTGATGCACACACATTGCAATGTCTGCATGGCTTTTTGATGACGCACATCCTGAGACCTGCTCAGTCACCTCTGGAGTTTGTGGTTAAAAAAAAAGGGTTTGGTTCCTCTTATATGCAAAACATGTATTAGCTACTGTAAAGCCATGCATCATCATCACCAAAGCAGAAAGATGGTTCTAAAAATGAAACTTATAACATGAAATCAACGTGTTTCTACGTGTTTATTGTCACTTTGGGTTGGTTATGGTAATGGATTACAAGTAGTACCTGGAATGAAAGTGATAGTAGTCAAACAATGCAAATGGAATAAATACATTTCTTAGTCCACAAGATTATTGTTCAGCCTTTATGTAACAGGTGAGAGGCTGCTATATTTGCTAAAAGTCTTTTGATAAGAAACCTGTGTTTTCAAGGTGTTTTTTTTAATGATTTCATTTAACCATGGGAACTTCCTTTTTCGTGCAGCATTTAAGAGCATTGATTACGCAATAAAAGCAAATCTGTGGTTGAAATCGGTTCGAGATTCACAAAAAAAATATTAAAACAGGGTTTGATTCAATATAGATTAACTACTTCAGAAAGTTCAGAGCTGTAATTTTCTATATTTGGACACGAGGGCAAAGCTGCAAAGTCAGTTTTCCTCCTCCAGGCTACATTTATCACATATCGGAGAGATCTCTTCTATCTTATGTAATTTTGTCCTTGAATAATGGAGTCTGTGAATGACTTTGAACTGAATGAGATGAGAATTAATGGGACAAGAATGAATCTGCTCTGGACTTGATGCTCCTATCTCCTCGCAGATTTCCCGTTCATTCTCCCGTTTTGGTCGTTCTTTCGTAGGAATTGTACAGCAGCGTAGAAAAAAAGGCAGGTCTCAACACGACCTGTTTATAAAGTAAGACATTTCATACACGAAGCAGTTTTAAAATGAAGTGTGGGTGTGCACGTAATCGGATTTGCAGAAACCTGAAGATGTTATTTGTGGGGAAATCCACGTTTCTCTTGCAACTCAGCAAAAGAAATGTCATTCAGCTATTCCCACAACCATTCCCCCAATTAATTATATTTGTAAAGGCTTGAGCTATCTCTCGACTTGGCTGTATGACCTCAGTATTTTAAAATGGGATTGGCTGCGATGCAGATATAAAGCTTGGTAACATTTGACAAGATGCCATCCACGTCAAATGATATCTCATTGCTTGTGTCTGCTGTGGTGAAACCAAAGATAGATAAGACTTGATGATTCAGCTTCAGATGGTTTGCTCTACGGTGAGTCCAAACACACATGTGGGTAAGAATACCCCTGTCTCCTGTCCAACACTGCTGCTACCACTAAGGACTGAGTAATATGCATCACATGTTGGTGTTTTTAAGGAATATTCTGATCATTTTTAGATGTAAGATCTTTGAATTTCACTCTTTAAATAATAATAACTGGAAGTCATATAGCGCCTTTCAAGGATGCTTTAAATAATGACAAGTGTGACACACAACCAACAGTCATACACACAAAGAACACAAACATCTAGACGTTCTGAGAGCTGATTTGAATGTGGCCAGGGTGGATGCGTTGTTGATGTCTCTGGGGAGGGAAATCCAGAGGGTGGGGGCTGCCACGCTGAAGGCTCGGTCCCCAAGGGTTCACAGCTTGGTGCGGGGGATGGAGGGCAGACCTGAGTCAGATGAACTGCAGGTTCCAGGATGGGCTCTGTTGGCGGAGGAGGAGGTCGTACTGGGGGTCAAGGGCGTGGAGGCATTTGTAGGTCAGGAAGAGGATTTTGTATGTGATGCGGGACCTGACCACCTGTTATCGCCAGTGATGGAATGTAAGCACTGTGATTACTTCCTTTTTATGCGACCTTGTACTTCTGCTCAAGACATTTAACTAATATTGGATGTTTTTGCTCCACTATAATCAGCATCAGCAAACAATCAGCAGTCAGTAAAATATGATGCATTTGTATTGATGAAAGCACTGATGAAAGAGCACACTTCTATCGACACAGTGGAAAACAGTGATGCATACAGATGGAAGCCACTCTTGCACACAGTAAGGGGTGTAAGATGGTGAATATAGTATATATATATATATATATATATATATATATATATATATATATATAGATTATATCACCAAACAGTTCAAGTTACCCAGTTTTGAGTGGTATGATGACAGGTTTTTGCATAACTGCCACAGTTTGCATAAATGGTTGTGCATCTTGGCCAAGAGATACGTCTATATGTTTTATAGTTTTTGGACTGTATGTTTCTTGTCAATGAAATTATTATATTTTATTATGACTTGTTAGGTTACCTGCCATATTAAAGTGACACTCACAGTCTTTTTGAATAAAGAGACACCACATTAAAATCTAAATGCAATTCTCGAACCCCCAGGATTAATGTTTGGTCTCTAGGTAACAGAGGAGAGGCTGCCAAATCTAATTAAACTCTACAAGTTTATTAGGTTTATAATGTGTACAGTGTTTGTTTGTTCATTATGGCTAATTTGACCCCTGTTTCTTCCAGTGCATGAGAGCACGGGTGGAGGACTAATTTGGTTCCTTTGAGATTCAATTATAACACTCCAATATATAAAAACGTTGCATTCCAGGTAAATTATTATGCTAATACAATGTGTAGGCATGTTGCAGGTTGTGCAGGTATTTGTATCTTCGATAAAGCTATGCGACATGAATTTCTTGTTGTGTCCCCTTAAGTGCTGAAGTCGGTTGTTTGCACTAATATCGCGCTAGTGAAGGAAATGTAATTGAGTCGAAATGAAACGGAAGACAACGAGAGACAGACAGTGTGAGAGCGAGACAGACAGGGACGGAGAGACGGCGCTGAGTGGGCTGGTTGAGGGCTGGCGCTCGTGCATTCCTCGCGTGTGTGTGGGGGCGCGTGGCGCAGGGTTCAGAGCTGTCGGCCCTCCTCCTCCTCCTCCCCCCCCCCACTTCTCCCCCCCTCGCTCCCCCTGCTCCGAGAGAGACAGGCAAAAGGCGGAGGAGGAGCAACGCAGCTGACAGTCAATAGACGCTGGGTGTAGAGCAGTCGCTCGGTCGCTCGGTAGGCTACACCGGCAGAAGCCCACGGAGGGAGGAAGACGTCACCGGACGGTAAGCTAACGGACGTTGTCGCCGCGAGGACATCTCCTCGACTAGCTTGACTAACGGTTAACTCCGCTGCTTGACATCGACGTCTCTTGTTGTCTTTCTGTGTCTTGTCTTCCCCTCTTGCGTGTACTTTTACGATACTGATCCCACCAGATCTTGAATGAGTAAAGCACGCATCGCGTTTTGGGGGAAAATATTAGTAATCTAGCCTAAACTCTGCTGCTGAGAAGACCGTTACATCGGGGGATCTAACTAGCTAACTGCGCCCCGGAGCGCCGTTACCAGTCGCATTTCCCCTCCGGGTGTGTAATGTTAGCGACACCGCTGAATGAATGATGTAGTAATTCATTCATTAAATATATTGTTTTGTATTTTATCTGACTGTGTTAAGCGTTACTTCAACCAAGATGCCAGGTTTTTAACTGATTTTGACAGCTACATTTATATTTCTGGTGTGTGTTTGACTCTTTTTAAATGCGAGTTAAGTTTTAAGTTTCTGTCACACAAAAGTGCCCTTTGTGTAAAGTAGTTATATTAATACAGAGTTCATGTCGGTGCTCCGGCGGTGTGTTCCTTTTAGCCCGCCGTCCTCCGCGCCCCGCGTGCGGCTGACAGCGCGGTGAAGCCCCGGAGCAGGAGGTCCACTCCCCGCCCCGGGGTGTAAAAATAGCCCCGGTGTGTCAGCTTAGCCCGGGTTCACTGTAATGCGACACACAACCTGCGCCGTCGGACTCGGTGCCCAGCCGGTCCCCCCGCGTACGCTCCTTCGGGACGGAGTCCCATTCCGACGGAGGGTCGCGCGAACCCGACCGTTGCTCCGTCACCGAGCTGTCCCGTTATGTGGGTCAACAACAGGGCGAAGATGACACCTGTTTGTTTTAGTCTACTTATTTACAGCACCCTCCGTTTAAAACCTGTGACACAGTCAATCCGTTGTTGATACAATACTATACAGAGTTGCTAAGCTTCCTTTTATTGTGTGTGAATTAGCAGCACTCCGATACTGTGTTGTATAAATGCTGTTTTTTGGGTTGTGTTTTTTTTTTTTTTTTTCTCAACCCATGTTGAGGTTTGACTTCAGCTGCAGCGCAACACAGCTGTCGCACCCACAAGTCGCTTTGGTCGTATATTGCGGTGGCTGCCCAGGTGCTGATGACTCAAAGGACGATGTAACCTAATTTTCTTCTCTTCTTTTCTCATGTGTAGCCTACTTTTTTGTTCTTCGCATGTCTTAAAGTGGAGGGTGAAATAAAATGCATGCCTTTTTTTATTTGACTTAAATATGCAGCATCGAGAAGATCAAATTAAACCTACCCAGGAAGGAAACAAAATAATTCAGTGCATGCAACTATATATATATATATATATATATATATATATATCAATTTAAAAATGGTAAGTGAAAACTCAAAATACCCTTTAAGCTGTAAAATAGAAAAGGAAAGCAGCCCAATTACAGACTTCAGGGCAAAGCCTGTCCAAATTATGGATAAACAAAGTGCTGAATGCTTTGAGGTTGCCTCAAAATTCTCAATTATTATTTTAAACCAGAGAGACCCACTCTCTCTCTCGTTCTGAGTCTTCCCGCGAATCATTTCCTAATGAGCTCCGAGCTGAGAGAGACTACCTGAAATCCCCTTTAAATTCAGCTGCAACCTTTTAGAGACAAAACACAATCAGCTCTGCCACCACAGGCGGTGATATTTTCTTGTGTTTTTTGTGGTTTTCAAGAGATGGACAGGTGCAAATACAAACGAAAGCAGAGCAGAATTACCTTTTAGTGGCTGGGAAATGTAGATTTAAAGAAATACACGGGAATAACAAACCCAAGCATACAAGGTACAGTGGTGGACATGAGTGTTAAACGCTGCGAGTGCCACTGATAACCATCGTCGTTATTCAAAGATAGATTTTTCCGTGGTCTTAATTACAAACAGGATTGTACTGGCTCAAGCACTTAATGTGACTTGGTTAAGCTGACAAAGGCCATTTAAAGTAGCTTTTTGGATATTTTCCCACTGGCCGGCCTGTGTGTCAGTGTAGATGAGCCAGGCAGCTTTTGGCTGGAGAAGAAAGGTGTCCTGGTGAGTAGGTGGCTCCGAGGCTGGAGGCTTCGGGGGAGAGCAGCAGATGGATGATGATGTAGCGGGTACTGGCGCTCCCTGCCTCCCGCCGCCATCCGTCACGCGCTAATGATCGTGTCACACCTTCTCCCCGGGCGGCCGGCCGCTTCTGCAGCGCTCAGCTCAAAAAACTGGTAGCTCCACTGAAATCCCTTCTTCACGGCCGTCGGCTGAAAAGCCCGCAGACGGACCGTGGTGCAAGCCTCTATCACTAATTCGTCACTTCCCCCCCTTTTTCTCCATCGTCTTCTTTCACCTCTCCTCACCTTTAAAGTCCCTGCAGACCGTTTCCTCATCCCTCTTCATCCTCTGCTTCCCTTGCCTCACATTCATCTTGTGCTCTCTCTAGTGCATCTGCTCCACATCATTCGTTTCCATTTCCGTCGTGTTCCCGTTCTCTGGCAGTGCTCTCAATTCACAACTCTAATACCAGCAGGCTGCACGCTTATTTATTGTAATGATAGAAAGGAGATATGCTGTGTGTTTCCTTGCCCCTCCCCTCCATGAGGTCGGAGGTCAGGGTCAGTTGCAGCACACATGGAGCTGGTGTGTTTGGCTAAAGAACAGCTCACTCAAGAGTCTCCCATGTTATTATGTTAGATGTATAGAGTGTTTAGGGGTCTTCTCTAGGCAGTGTGCAGTCAGGGATACAGGTCAGCTTCAGCATCTGGAAAACACTTCTGCTCTAATAAATGTCTATTTTCTTGATTAATCAATTCTTTATCTTGTCTGTAAAATAGAGAATAACCTGATTTCCCGTAGTCCAAGGTGACATCTTGGTTAATTTCTCCAACCAACAGTCCGAAATGCAAAGATATTCTATTTTCTATTAAATGAGACAAAGAAAAGCAGCAGCTCTTTACATATAACAAGGACACGTCTGGCATTTTTGCTTCAATTATGATTAAAAAGGCCCATTAATGTTGATTGATTAATGGACTATTTGTTACAGGTCTGAATAACAGAATCACATCTTTTTAGTACAGAGCAGTGTCCCTCTCTATAATACCTCAACTCAAGGAGTTTTTACATCATACTACTAATTTCTCTGGAAAACATCGATCAATACATCAGTAAAAACACAACACTACTACAAGGTTATGTGATCACTCTTAATATCCAACGTACAATATGTTTTGAACCCATCATCCCGCTGTTGTAATAATGATAGAGTATCGCATATTCTTCTGATGATATAACATTTTAGACCAACACGAATTTCTGGCGCCTCTCCATCGTACTAAGAATATTTTTTGCTGGGTTGAATCACTGCTGTCATGTATTGTGTTTCATTGAGGCGGCAAGGCAAGTAAACACAGCTTTGGTTGCACATGAACTGACATGGATCTCTTTTTAAAAAGTGCTATTATCTCCAGTCGGGTGTTAAATAACCTTGTTATGGGACTGGCCATCCTCCCAGCTCGTTATTCTGTCCCAGGTGTTACTGGAATAAGTGTCCCCTTGAGATCTGAGCTACGGCGGTATGCGTCCCCACTGAATGCAGTTGGTCCTTTTTGGAGAAAGATGGTGGAATGATACTTCCTCTCGTGTGTTTGTCTGTGTCTTTGGTCTCGGCGATACTCTCACTACTGGGATCAGAGACTCAGTTTGGCATTCTGGGAATATTAGTGCTGGCGGATCGGATGATACTCTCCGCAGCTGCTGTTTCTAAGAAAAGCTCGAGGACACATTCACGCACACACACACACACACACACCCAACATGCGTTCACATGAGCTACGCACACACATGTAAATACACAAGCAAGCATCCGTGCACAAGACTATATGTTGGCGGCACACATGCACCCACTTGCAGTAATACGCTTTTAAGTACCAGTTAACTGTCAAGTCAGGAGAGGAAGCCTAGACGGAGGTTAGCTACTTGATGTCATGTCCAGCAGCTATGCTTTTATGCTCTAGCAACTGTTTGATATGTGTGTGTGTGTGTGTGTGTAGTGGTGTTTCTGTTGTAGAAAACCGCAAATGCTATTTTTTTTCTCCTGTGTTTTTCAAATTCTTCAGGCTATTTTCCATTGACCAGTAAAGAGCCGGCAGGGAGAGGCACTGTAGAGAAGGCAGGCACGGGCGGAGAGGATAATTGCATTTCTGGCTGCCCTGTGGGAACATGGGATATATGACCTCATCATTCACCTGTGAGGCTCTCCAGTAAACAACTTCAAATAGGTACAAACTGCATACACACACACACACACACACACACTCACGACGTTATGTGGTTAAGCACACAGCATCACAGGTCCATTCTTTGCATTGTTTAGAAGGATGACGGAAGTGGCTGTAGAAAGTGCAGATGTCCTCCTAAAACCCTGTGATGTGACATCATGTGATGTCATCAGCTGCCCCGCCCCTCCGGCATGTCGTTCTCCCAGTCCTCCCAATCAGGGGGAGGATGTGGAGTGCCTCCGTGACTGTAAAAAGCTGGAGCAGCAGGTGAGCAACAAAATATAATAGACCACATTAATAATATACCACATTAAAATGATCCCCTCCTCCTCCTCCTCCACCTTCACACTACCACTCCTAACATGCTCACTTTATGACAAATTGTGTCCTCACTCGCAGAAAAACTGTAACCAGGTGCAACCAAAGAAAAGAGTTAAGGTAAGCTAAAATAACTCTGCCTCTCATTAGTCATTCTCACTGAAACATATATTGCTTTATCCTCTATGAATATGTAATTTTGTTTGCTTGTGTATGTACTTCAGGCCAAAGGAAAGTTAGTGCGGAGTATGGCTGTCTGCGAGGAGTCCTCACCTTTTGAAGAAACGCAGGTAACACACACACACACACACATACGCAGGTCATCATCCACCTCCTCATCATCACCACAGTCAAATAACCCTTTTTTATTTTCTCCCTTCTAAGGCATATCCAGACGCAAATATCTCTTCTAGCTGCCATGATGACGAGAGAACTTCCTGTAAGGAGGAAGAACAGGACAACAGCACAGATCCAAAGAAACATTCACTGTCCAAAGGTGTGTGTGTGTGTGTTTGATACCTCATAAAAAAGAGACGAGAGAGGGCAAATAAAATGTAATAAAATGGGATTAAGTGCTGCTATTAAGATTAAGTCCTGTTGGGGTGTTTAATATTGCAGTCATTTTCTTTTGTATTTTCATTTTTATTGTTTTGTAATACATCCTGCCTGCCTGTGTGGCTCTCAGAGTCCAGCGTGGAGTACACCGACTCCACCGGCATAGACCTGCACCACTTTATCGTGGAAACCCTCAACAGCAACCCCAGAGACCGCATGACGCTGCTTAAGCTGGAACAGGACATGATCGACTTCATCAACAGCAATAGGTGTGTGTGTGTGTGTGCACGTGAGCGTGTGTGTGTGTGCACGTGTGCGTGTGTGTGAGAGCACATAACCTTGGATCCTCATTGAGCTACCTCCCTATTTAAACAGGCTGAAATAAAACTTGTATGTATGCTAAATTCTATTAAAGACTGAATATGGTTTTATGCTAATTTAAAATATGCTTCCAGCTCATATATTATAATTCTGTCCATACAGCGTATTTAGTATACTGATCAATATATTGAGCCAGTTATTTAAGTGTGGGTGTGTTTGAGCCACCAGGGATGAAATTGGTCTTAAGCCAACAAATTCAAGCAGCTCAATCTACCTTCCATTGCTTCCTCGTTCTATACTTGTTTTCCTCTCTACCTCGTTCATTCTTTCACCCCCTTTTATAAAAAAAATTGTGCCTCTCTTCCCACATCTCAGTCCCTTTAAGAAGTTCCCTCATATGTCATCCTACCATCGTATGCTGGTCCATCGGGTGGCGGCCTACTTTGGCATGGAGCACAATGTAGACCAGTCAGGCAAGTCTGTCATCATCAACGGGACCAGCAGCACACGCATGTAAGCGCCCATAAATGTGTCTCCGCATGTAAATCCTTGCCTTTGTTATTTACTGTGAAGTAATAGTGGCTGTTTGTGTTGAACTTGTTTGTCTTCAAGACCAGAGCAGCGTTTTCTGGATCAGGTGCATAAGGACAAGAAAGAAGAGCTCCACCAGTGGAAAATTCTGAAGAGAAACAATAGCTCAGACGACCAGGTCTGTCTGTCCTTCCCTATAGCTGCCCGTCTCTGTGGAATTCCCTCTATAATTGACATTGATCGTATCCTATCAGCATTTTGACCTGTTCTCTCTTCGCTCCCTACAGTCTCGCCTTCACCCCTTACGGGAGAAGCAAAGCAAGTCAATGGAGGAGAGAGAGGAGGAGTACCAACGAGCACGAGACAGAATCTTCAACCAAGAGGTGAGACGGGAGGAGAGAGAGAAAGACACGCATGCAGATATGACAAAGAGACATATAGGAGACTCAGTGGTATCTCTGCTGTGCTTTTACAGCCAGGCTGCACCCAGGAGAGCACCCATGAAGAAACCAGGTAACCTTGCCTGCAGTAGATTTTCTCCGTGTGCCTTTTCAGCTTTTTATATTTAGATGAGGACATTAATATATGTCTGTGTGTGTGTGTGTGTGTGTGTGCAGAGCTGTGGAGGAGTACAATCCATATGCTGAGACCCAGAGGAGAAGGCAGCTCTTCAGGTAGAGCTCCGTCTGCACAGACGTGTAGTCATTTATCATCTCAATCCGGTCAGTCTGGCTGCAACATTACTTTCAGAGTCTGCAGGGGAAACTAAATGAAGACCCAGATTTTATTTTTAGGTCAGGATTTCTTGTACATACTGAATGGAAAATAAGTGAAGGGAAGTTAATGAATGTATTCATAGCATTCATTATGTGTGGCATATCAGCAGGTGCGGATCCCACTTTTGTCCCCCGTTCACATAAACGGTACGCCGTAATAAGGTTGTATGATAATTCCGGTTGTGCTTTGCAGGGGGAGCCGTGACAACTCAGGCTCCAGCTGGACAGGCAGCAGCAGGCAGAGCAGCACTGAGACTGACTGTCGCTATAGCAATGACCCGCGACCTTGGAGCAGCACGGACTCGGATTCCTCCTACCAGTGGACGAGTCCCGCCCCGAAACCCCGTCAAGCTGCCAACCACAGCTGGGACCCGCGTGCTGCAGGTGCGTCGTTTTTTAACCTTGAGTCGGAATAAAAAATGAGACTTATTAACACTTCTCTGCTGCACCTTAAAGGTGTAAATTCATTCATCGAGGATGAGGCGCTTCACTCTCTGGGTGCAAACACATTTATAAGCAGATTTCACCAGCGCACCATACTGGGAAGAAAAAAACCTGTTGATTATATAGTCAGCAGCATCTAATTAACAAAAAGCAGTGGAAGGTTTCTGGTGTGAAAATCTCCGTCAGCGAACTTTCACACCATAGCTGTAAATGTTCACATAACACCTCCAGTCTTCTCACCACATTCTAGAAGGAAAACACGTCATTGCTGAGGGGCTCGACATAAGTTTGTTTCCACATACATTAAAAAGCAGAGTTGTGCATTAAAATGCAACCGGATGCATCTGCCTTTGTTCTGTCGTCCCTTAAAAATATATATGACAGAAATAAATAACCGACAAGAAGACAAAGAAAATCTAGAATAATAAATAAATCACTTAGTTTTATAAAGTGATTGTGTGATATTTTGTTGGGGGCACACGCTCATAATAGTTAGGGCCTTCCTTCTGCAATGGGAGGTGTAATGTAATGTTGAAATGTGAAATTGTTATGTGCCCTGATAATAAAGCTCTTCCTCTACTCGTTGCCTTTATTTTCTAATCGTTATTCTCTCTCTCTCTCTCTCTCTCTCTCAGGCTCCATCTCTCTTTTCAGACTGCCATCCACTTGTCCCCACCCCTCCTCTCCTCCCATCATAGATGAGCCGGCTCCTAACCCTGCCTACATCATGGAGAACGGGATCCCCCCGGGAAGCATACTAGTGAACCCACATACCGGTACATAACACACACACACACACACACACACACACACACACACACACACACACAGACGCACACCAGTAAGACTACATATAAAGGTTTATCATACTCAACCCTTTGACCCCTTAGGTCAGCCTTTCCTGAACCCTGATGGAACCCCTGCGGTGTACAACCCTCCGGACAGTCAGCAGCCAATCAGGAGCCAGACTCAGCTGCAAGGCCCTCCCTCTCAGCACCAACAGCAGCAGGTAGCACACACATAGGCACACAACAGGAGGTGTTTGACATGCGGGATGTGTTCAGACTGACATACGTGTCGCTGTGTGTGTCTTTATCTCTGTCCCCATGTGTGTGTCCCTCTCAGGTGCTTCAGTACTCGTCTGTGTCTTACTCAGCTCCACAGATGTTGCCCGTCCCTCCCTCACAGCCATACCCCTCAGTACGTATCGCTGTCCAGTGTGACAGCTGGTGCACACACGCGTTATGCACAGTATGCGTGTACGTTTGTGGGCGTCCATTCACGGCTGATCTCCTTTCTCTTGATCGACAGATCGAAGACCTCTCCTCGAAGTTTGCTCATGTGAGCTGTCAGTCAACTGCTGAAGGCCAAGCCCTCTACCCTCCCAGCCAGGGTTACATCTATGCAGCTCCTCCCCCTCCTCCTCCCCCCCTCAACCCCCCCAGCTACTGCCAGCCCTCACCTCCGGTACGGAGACACACATTCTTTCTTTATATTTTTCATGTCCCTTTTTTTTCATGTAAGATATTTCTGTTTTAAGATAAAAGTATATAATCTGCATTGAGTCACATTTTGGTTGTACAATATTTATTTAATTTCAAATGCATGTTGCAATTTAAAGGAATGGTTTAAGGTTAATAATTGAAAGAATAAAGCTAGTATTTTCATATTATTTTCCTATAGTTGCCTGTGTATTACTATGGCCAGTACCCTACCTCAGCTCAGCACCCATGCAGGCCTGTCTCACCTATTCAGCACATCCACAGCCAACCAGCACAACCAGCAGGTACTTCCCGTGTGTGTGTGTGTGTGTGTGTGTGTGTGTGTGTGTGTGTGTGTGTGTGTGTGTGTGTGTGTGTGTGTGTGTGTGTGTGTGTGTGTGATGCAGGCTGTGGCAGTAGAGGAGGGGGCCGTTACACTGTCAGAGATGTAGTCTGAGGGTCTCACAGTGAACCGGTCTCTTTTCCTGCTGCTTCTATTCAGCGCACCGACAACGACCGAGGAGATGCACATTTCAACACTGTCGTGTTTCGGGAATTGACAGAATATTTATGAGCGAATGCATTTGGAATAGCTGCAGACAATCTGTCAACACCTTCCAGGCTTCAGTGGCTGTGAACAAACTAAGCAAAATGAATGTACATAATTATACAAGACTTGAAGAGGCTGGCATCGGAACAGAAGTATAAATGACTCCCTCAGCATGAAGTGCATGAATGATGGAAAACTATGCATTTACCAAGCAGTGTCTTTGTTGCTGTTATTATTTAATGTTGCCAATAAAGATTCAAGTGTAAATACTCAATTGGTCATTTAAAATGTGTCTAACCAAATCCACTGCTACTGTGAATTATATATGATTTTTCTGACAGTGCAAGTTAAAATGGAAAGTAATGAAAACAGCCAGTTGATTTAAAAAAAAAAAAATATTTCAACAATTTCTGAAACATTTGCCCTCATTGTCAGAATAGTTTGTTGGTGCTCTATTGAAACTTCCTCCATATTCCTCCTTTTTTTTTCGAAATGTGTAAAATTGTTATATCATCCCTTTAGTAAAACGAATTGCTGTGATGAAATATGTTGTTAATAATAATCTTATGTAACTGTGTGTTTGCAGCAGGTTACACCCCTGCTGTGGGGGTGCAGCAGTCCTCACACACCCCGGCCCAAGCTGTGCTGGGGACCTACTCCCCAATGACCTCTCACCAACGTAGCATAGCTCAGGTAAACACAAAGCACCCTGCGGTCTCATTCTGCGTCAGCCTACAGCAACTCTGCCCCCAAAAGAAGCGTTTAGCACTTCACAAAGTGCTTGTGGTAGCAAATTCTTCACTCTACTTTCTCTTTTTTTTCCCCACAGGGAGGTGTTTCAGTGTCCTATCCCCACAGCAAAGTTGTGACTGGGGTGGGTGGGGAGGCGGGTTACTGCTGTGTGGTGCCCCCACCCTCACATCACGGCAGTTGCCACCCTCCCAGCTGCACCAACCTCAGCGCCCCGGCCTGGAGCGCACAGTACTGATGATGCCTCGATGGATGGAGTGATGATATCTGAGTTCACGTGTGAACTCACATGCATATGCACACACACACACACACACACACACACACACACACACACACACACACACACACACACACACACGTTCTTAACACAAACACGTTTTTATTTTAACACTCCCTCACCTACACTCGCCTTCCTCCTGATGACGCCTACGCCATGACAAGCATGTGCATACACACACACACACACACACACACATGAAATGTACCACTGTACCAAAGCTTAATAGTATATATCAGAGCTGCTGTATTGAATGCATAATTTATATTCACAAATGGAGTTTTATATTGATATTAAATTATATATTGTGTTCCAAAGAAATGCACTGTGTGAATAGAATAAAGTGCTGTGGCTGGATTGATGATGTCACATTTCTATATCATCCTGGCTCTTTGTTTCCCATAATGTCGGCGATGCTAATGCAAGTAGGTGCAGGCGTGGCGAGATACGTACACCAGGGATTAAAGTGCATTATATGAGCACGTACGTTCTGTTCTCGACAGCATCATATGATTATCAAAATGATGTGTGCGCTGTGGGAAAACCATTGAATACCTGAATAACTAACAAGCAAATGAGGCTTTTGCATTAATGTGGCTGATCATTTAGGGCATTTCGTTGAAGTTAATCTTGGTGTTAGGAGACTGGGATGCTCACACAGTGGGAGTTTTCATCCAGTCACAAATCAGATGGGTTCACTGGAGCTTTACCGCCCCCTACTGCTCAAAGTCTCCCACTACACTACCCTCACAGTATGTACAGCTGGAGGGCTGCGACTAAAAATCGCTTCCATTCCGGATTAATCTGCAGGATGTCACAATTCTCTGATTAATCGTTAGCAAATGTAGCAAGCAATCATCCAGCTAATTTTCCCATTTGAGAAGCTGTAATTGGTAAAAAATGTGAACATTCTTTCAATTTAAAAACGCCTAAACCATCAAACGAATTATCAAAATGTATACAAATGACTTTTATATTGATTTGCCATAAATTTCAGCTCTTTCCATCCATGGTAGAAAATGACGTACATTCAATGGGCCTTTTTCACAGCTGACACAATCCTGTCAGAGCAGGAGAAGCACAGGTGTTACCAATAACATTAACGACGGCTCGTTTATATATGAGTGTTAGTTGCTGGTGAGCCAGCAGCACAAATACCAGGAGCCTGAAACTGAAGCAGCTCAATCAAATCAAGCTAAGATTGATTTTCTTATTCACACCCGTGCCTTTCCTGCTGTGACATGTGAAACTGGTCTAAAACATGCAGAGACATATCCAACCAAATGAGTCTTTGGAGACAAACAGAGCCATTACATTACATTAAAAGCTCACTCCTTTAAGTCTCCAGGCATTCGACATATTTGCACTACTACAAAAGCACCTTTTTTAATGTCCAGGCAAGCATTAATTGAATTATTGTGCATTTTTTACAATGATTCATATTCTCCCAACCGCACAAGGCTTTTAAAATTACATTTAGATTTTATAACTGCTGTATTAGATGGAATATTAATATAGACCAACGGTTTCAGAGAAAAGAAAAGAGAGAAAAAAAGCTTTCTACATCCAGACACACACAAACAAGCAGCGGTGCAGGTTCCATGATCTTTAATAAAAGGCACATGTACAGCCATAGTGAGATGAGTGAGTCCACTGGCATAGAGACGAAGCATTAAAACACAGAAATACAGGAAGTAGAGGTCAGGAGGAGAGAGATCTATCTGCTTTACAGTAGAATCTACTTAAGTAACATCTTCTTGTTCTCTTCAAGTAAGTCTAACACTAATATGTCACCGTTGGTAAGGTAAACCCCCACCCACCCCCACCCCCCGGTTCCCCACACACACACACACATGCTCACACACCATCCACCCATCGCCACCCAAAGTCTGATCTTCCAGAAGGTCTTCTCCAGGGTGCCGTTGATCTCCAAGCAGACAGAAAAGGTCCGGACGGCCCGAGACTCAGTTTGAGCTGTTGACACGTCTTCATGGCCCGTTGCCCACAGAGGCCCAAAATCCAACCACTACTCTTATACTGGAAAACAACCTGGCCCAGGTTTCTGTATGTCAGTTAGTTTGTGGTCTTTGATGAAAGAAGATTAATAACACCAATGTGTTTGTCTTTCTTCTGATATTTCGAGGAGCATTTCGATCCAAATGAATACTACATACTGCAGCCTGACAGATGCTGGAGTTTTGGGCCTGACAGGAGTTTTTAAAAATTGAATTATTTGAACATAATGTTAACAATTTTGTTACGGATCCCTTACCTTATTTTTTTAAGCATCGTGACAAAGAAACACACTTTGTGTAAATAAATGTCTCTGATTGGAAAACTATATATTGGTGACAGTTTCTGAATGACATACACACATACGTCTGCAATAAGTTAACACTGACTAGTTTATACATACATAATAAAGGTGTTGGATCCTTAGTTATACAGGACACAGTTGTTATTGAAGAAATTTAAATAATCAAATTACCAAAAAGCAGCTGACACACAGTGAACCTGTGGCTTTTGGGGCCTCTGGTGGTCTGCTGGTAATCCAGCCGTGTTTTCAAGGATTGTTTTTTTATTAATTTATTTTTTTTACATAGGGACATGCTCACAAGAATCTCACAGTTATGATCTGGTTACACACACACACACACACACACGCAGCCAGTCACACGATAAATCCCCAAATAAAAAGAAACAAGTTCACAGATATTTAAATATAGGGGTAAAGAGAAATAAAAAAAATGGTATTAGTGTTGAAGGTTAAATATAACCACAGCTGGGGGAAGAAGTCGAAGAACTAAAATATGCATGCAGCCAGGCCATCTCTCCTCTTGTTGAAAGGCAAAAGGGGGTTACCGTGGGAACGCCGTCTTTTGTCTGTTCTGGCAAAGCTTGAGACGCAAAATGGACACTTTTGCCGAAACAGAAAGAAATCCTTGAATGGACTTGAGCATAAAGTGTGTTGAGGGAAGGGAGGGACGGACACACACACACACACACACACACACACACACACCTCCATATCCATTCACGTGTCCAAAGAACAGCTCAGTAGAGTCGATCACTCTATTTTCACATTATCACGTCTTTGGGACATTTCAACATAAAATCAGAGTTTGGGTCCATCACCTACACACACTCACACACACACACACACTCGCGCGCGCGCAACAAACGCACCCAGCAAATCCTGCTTTGTTTGGTGTGTGTGTGTGTGTGCTACCTTTGGCTGCGGGCGTCAGGGATGAAAAGTCAAGACACAACCTGAACTCAAGAGAGCCTCCAAAGGCACACGTCAACCATCCCAGAACCACATCCTCCCCCCCGCCTGTGCCTTCGCAGGTTTCACCCCCACCCCTCCATCTCATAACAATGTCCACCCATCTCCACAGCAACTCACAGCTCCCCGAGCAAGGGGTCTCACTATCTTGTATGTAAAAGGAGGTAAGTGTAATTAGTGGTGTGTGTGTGTGTGTGTGTGTGTGGAGGCATGTGTACCCTGCGTGAATGTGTGTGAGTATATGTGTGTAGGTGTTAAGAGGTATCAGTGGTTCAGTGGTGTCTCTCTTTAATCCTCTCTCTCTCTCTCCCTCTCTCTCTCTCAGCCCCTCGCCCTCCCGTCACCCTTCCCCTTCCTCGTCCATTTCATCTCCTCCTCCTCCTCCTCCTCCTCCTCTTCTTCCCTCACTCTTTATTTTTGGACTTGGAAGATGAACAGGCGCAGGTTGATGTTTTTGGCGGCCAGCAGTTTGTTGCACTCCACCGAATCGGAGATGGGCAGAGGGACGTACTCGGTCTCGTTGGTGTCGTTGCAGAAGGAGTGGTGGTGGATGACCGGCTTGATCCGCACGTCATCGTACGGCCCCTTCAGCAACAGGAAGGAGCACTCCAGAGCCGAGTTCACCTGCACACACACGAACAATGTCCATGTGTTGTATGAGCCACAATCCCGCCAGTAAAAACCTTTCTGGTGGACAAACTGATAAATTACCTCCAACATCGAGTATCTTTGCTGTTTCTGTAATGACATATTAATGTGTGTGTGATGCAGATGTATTCGTCATGCTCCACTACCAATTACACTTTCCTTTCAGATGCCAAAATCCCCACCATCACCATGTAATAACGGATGCCAATTTCAGAAGATTCTATTGTTGAGGCGGGGTTGTTATGAAACACATTTCATTTTCACATCTATGCATCTTTTTTTGTCAATGAAGGGTTTTCAGGGGTGATTTGTTTTTATCTCAAATTACGGTTGAAACATAAAGGTTTTTTTTCCCAGTACAGTTTGTAAAAACCTCTGAGGTAAATTGTGTCATGATTGTGATTTTGCTAGTTCCTTTCCTGTTTTATTTTGTAGTTTTGTGTTGGTTTCCTGTCTCGTACTTCCTGGTCCTTGTTGTTCCTGCTGTCTTGACTCCCCCATCCTCTAAGGTTGATTACCTGCCTGCCCTAATGTGTTTCACCTGTTCCTCCTTGTGTCTAAAGTCTGTGTGTCCCCTGTCTCCTCGTCGGGTCGTTGTTTGTTCGACACCCTGCTTTTCTCCACCACCCTGATCCCTTCTGGATGTGTTTCCTGGTCCAGCATTCCTGTGTCCTTTCTGTGGTTTAAAGTAAGTGTTTCCTTTTGTGTGTTGTTTTTTACCCTTGTGGCCTTCCTAAGTTGCTACTTTGTTTTGTTAATTCAATAAATATTTTTGCCTTTAACCTTTTGTCTACACCTGCATTTGTGTCAAACCCTTTTTACCCTACTTCTACACGTAAACCTGACAAATTGGTGATTTGGGGCATCAGAAATACATATGAGATGAATAGGAGAACAATATAAACGCTCACACACAATCATGAGAGCAGGAAGAGCTAACTTCAATGTTTACTCAACTTCAGCAGAGCGGATATGTTGAAGTCATGGGCTTATTGCTTTGATGCAACACCTATTGAGAAATGAGCAACTTTGATGGTGGCAAAAAACAGCTCCTCGACTCTGTAGAGGGATTGTCACCACTCGGCTATCTGGTCATGTTTTCAACATCGACCCGAACACAAGCACGCACTTAGAAACATTAAAATAACCTCGGACGGGCCGAGCCAAGTGTGTACCTTGCTTTTGAGGATTAGCTGGAAGGAGAGGGTGCGCTTGCAGGACAGGTTGGGGTTGCGCTCGGAGTCGTTCACACGAGCCTTCAGCACCCACGTCTGGTTGAGAACAGTGAAGCGCGGTGTTTCATAGTACAGGCGAGTGATGAAGTCATCAGTGCGGTACGGCCTGAATTGCACCTCTGGATGGGAAAATAAGTGGAGGACAAGATTGGAAACGGAGGAGAGAGGGTCACAAGTGGGAGGGAAAGAGTGGGTAACGTGTAAAGAAGCAAAGGGTATATAACATCCGAAGCTGGAGTCAGGGAGGGGTTGTGTTAAATGAAGATGATTTCTCACACTTCCAAAAACCTGCACTGTATTTGTCTTTATGTATTTGTTGCATGTACCTGTAAACCCGATCTTTTCGTAGCAAAGCAGGCTGAAGATGGTGTTATAGAGCTGCATGTCTCTGCGGTGGCTCTGGTCCATCTCTCCCAGTATTCCCATCAGCTCCGTACCAGTCTTAGTGGGATGGGAGCACTCGCCCTCATGCGCTGGCAGCTCGTGGAACGGACCTTGCCATGGGCAGCCAATCCTCTTGTACTTACACTGCGTCACCCTGGCAACAAAACGGTGTGTGCGAGTTAAGAGACAAACTTCAGGAAGGAAAGAAATGGCTTTATATAAATAAGATCCTTTGCAGAGGCGCTTTGTAAATAATACATGGTAGATTGCTGCAGTGAGTGGAGGGTACTAATAATACCAAGAGGTGCTAATTAACCCAGGTTGTGAACCGGGGCTAATGATACAGTGCTAATGATACGTATGTGCTGAGAGCCAACCTTGAGGAAAGAGACCTGGGAGTTATATCAAATACATCCTGGATTATGGTGCTTTTCAATGAATACCTGTTACTTTCTCAACAGCATAAGTTAGGTATTAAAGTGTGAAAGGTACTTATTAGCCTCTGTGATGAACAAAGGATAATTACCATGTCACTCTGACGTAACGAGAGCTGGAAGGGGTTCAGTAGTTTAGATTCATATATACATCAGCATTAGATCCTGAGTGGGAGACCAGCACATTTCTGTCTGACCTGACCAAAAACCTGGTGACTGCCTTGGCTGTAGTCATGGTAACAATAGCAGTACAGTTGCCTAAACAGGGTCACCTGCTGCTATAGAAACAACCCCATAGGATTTAATGGATGCAAATTCAACCAGCCTGAGCACACAACAAACGCTGGGTCTGTAATCACATCAGCGCTTTTTCTAGTCAGAAGTAGCAGGTCACATGCTCCCCCATCTTCCCCAAATTGTGTGTGTGTGTGTGTGTGTGTGTGTGTGTGTGTGTGTGTGTGTGTGTGTGTGTGTGTGTGTGTGTGTGTGTGTGTGTGTGTGTGTGTGTGTGTGTGTGTGTGTGTGTGTGTGTGTGTGTGTGTGTGTGTGTGTGTGTGTGTGTGTGTGTGTGTGTGTGTGTGTCTGAACTCGCTTGATGAGAATCTTTCTCGCTCAGCAGACTGATTGGAACTGCTTGTGAGACACAAGTGCTGACTACAAATGTGATACGTTTCTCAGCTAGGAAGTGTTTTACATATAGAAATACATACATATTTGAAAGGTGAAGACATTTTTGGCCAGTCTTCATTTGTGAAAGGCCGTTTTAGGGTTTCGACTTGTGTTAGAATTAGGTTTTGGTGAGGGTTCAGTATTTAGTTTTGATGGTTAAGGTTAGGTTGGGGTTAAAATGTAGTATTCTCAATGAGTGCTGTAATAAAATAAGAGATAAAGGGTAAAAAAGAACACATAAGGGGCTCTAGAGTGCGTGTGTGTGCGCGTTTGCGTGTGTGTGTGCTTTTTACCTGTCTTGGCACTCCTCTTTCTGGTGTCTCTCTAAGCTGGAGCGGGGGAACTGTTTTAGGCAGAAAGTACATTCTGTCGGCAGTTCACTGACAGCCTTCTCCACTGCAAGGTTCCTGCAGCACAGGTTCTTGCTGATCTCACACCTACACACACACAGGAAACCAGATCATACCTCAGTGCACTGATAACATTAGTGTAAGTAAAGAATGTTTATAAAAGTTTGTGAAGCATGCACGACCATGAATGGCTAGTTATGTATGGTGGTAATATCAACGTATACATGTTGGACATGATGTATTATGTGTACTCTCGACAAAAAAAAAACCCTAATCAAGTTATTTTTTACCCTCAACGGGAGTGGTTTTGGGGGCATCTTACAGTCATTACTCAATTAATATTTTTTGTGCTGTTTTAAATCATTCTCATCCATGTTGTAATTGCTATTAGCTAGCATCACAAACTCATAACGGTAGATCAAAACACATTCCCCCAGGTATTTATTTGGACAAAATGTATAACATTTGCATTATCTGGCTTATAAATATCAGTATTTGTAGCTAAGTGTCTGTGGAATCGGAACTAAAATAACTAGCTTCACTATTCACTCTTGGAAGCTGTTTGTATTGTCGTGTGTACCTGCAGTTGGGACACGTGGCCTGTTCCTCCTTGAGACGAGAATCAGCCAGGAGGTGGATAAAACAGCCTGCACACATCAAGTGTCCATTGGTACACTGTGGTGGGGGAAAAAAGTCGAGGCTTAAAGACAGGTGTATGAGAAACAAACATTACTGTGGATAAGTGGGAAGAGGCACAGGGAAAACGGCATAATATTTGAGTTGGTGCAAGCTCGAAAGGACAAAGTTGGGAAATTGGAAGTAAACTTTCTTGTGTCAAATGTTATGATGTAAAATGTGAACATAATTTGTTATGTGGTATATGGTGTGTGTATATTGTTTATTTAAAGGTTATTATTTGGGACTGCTTGAAAATGGATATCTGGGGGGGAGAAACATTTTAGGGTTGCATATTATATTCAAATCAAAACATAATTTGGGGGAAATGTCAATAGACATGTTTGGTTCAGCCTTGGGCATCAGTCTATTTTAATTTAAGATAAGTTATAACAATGGACTGGCTACAACTATAGAGTAACAGCCAAAGGACTTGCTGTTCCATGGAAAATATAACAGTATGATTACAACTTAAGAAGTATTTTATAAAGGAGAGAGATCTGGACTATATTTTTCTATTTGATTAATGGCAAAGTTTTGTAGGATGTATGGATTAACAAGTTATTTCCTTATTGTGCTTCTATTAATCGATACATCTCCATACATGTATCTGTGTCAAGGGCAGAATATTGTCGACGTGTGTTTACACAGTGTTGTTAATAAATATTAAACCACTGTTTAAAGTTGTGCAGAAGGGCATGTAAATGACCAACTGAACAATTATGAATCGCAAATGTGTTCCCTTGACATTGAAGCCGTTTGAGGTCATTAAGTAGAAAGTCGGGTGGGTTGAAAGGGAAAGGGTAAAATAAGATTAAGATGTAGGTTTTGGTTGGGTTCTGGATTGTTGAGCTCTTATGTGGGGTTTGGGGACGTGGCTTTTGCTGAGGGGTTATTTGAGGATAATTCACAGTATGTTATAAACTTGAGCCGGCACAGCTGGGCACTCGGACTGGGCGTGTCAGTTCTCTCAGCTTCATGGCTCAGCTTGCAGCATATGGACACTTTTGAGGGACTGTGTTGTATCTAGTATCATTAAAAATAAAGGAAGCAACAGGTTGAATCAGGGGTAGTTTGGACACATGGGGAGTTTCTAGTATGAGGCCCAGCATTTGCAGTTGTTTGACGGCAGGTTTAGGGTTATGGGTGGGGGTAGGGGTGGAGGTGTGTGATTGACACCACGTTTACCTGGTATACAGACGCCTTGGGCAAGTCTAGGCACACGGTGCAGCACAGCACTGAGTACAGTCTCTCCTCCAGCTTTCCTGACTCTCCCTCGGGCACTCTCACCCGCTTCTTGGGTGGCTCGTCTGGGTCAGGCTCGGGCCCTTCTCGTCGTATCCCGACCTCCTCCTGCATGGCTGCGACCCCGGCGACAGCCTCCGCCGCTGCCCCCGCGGCCCCGACCCCCATGCCGGCCGAGGAGGAGCCAGGGGCGGCCACAACGCCCACGTCCCTCTCTTCCAGCGAAGACATGGCGACGACTGTCTCGAAATGTCTTGAGATGTACCTGCCGCGACCACACTGAGCCCGAAATATACGCCCGCTAGCTCGGGGATAGCTTACAACCTGTCAAGCTAATGGTCAGCTGACAGCTAGCTAACGTTAGCTAAGCTAACGCGACGGCAGCAGGCTGTCAGAAAGGAATGCGGGCTAACTTGTTATTATTATTAATGTCACCCTCCACGTATGAGCCTGGAATTTAACAAGCCAATGATTGTGTAATAACGCGATCATGTGCAAGATGTAATAACGTCTCAATTAAGCGTTGACTAGTTTTGTTGACTTACAGTGAGGCTAGCAGACTATGCGGCTAGCTTCGTTGACAAAAACACAGCAGTCCTCTCCCTTTGCCCAGGCAGAACAAAAACAACTCAGGCGTCTCTCAGCTGTTGTTGTACTCTCGACGCCGTATTTCGCAATGACAGCGGATTACAACGATGTACACCACCGGCCCAGCTCGGCTGCTCCGCTAGCGTCCCTGCTCCGGTACCGGCTGACTGTCCACGGGACCCACGGGACTTGTCGGTGATTAAAGCCTCGGCTAGAGACAGTTCTGTTGGGACTCGTCTCTCTGGCTACACAGCCATCTTTGTTTTTTTTTTCCTGTCCGTCTCCCCCGACTTCACCCTGCACAGCCTTTACGACTCCGGGTCACGCTCGTTATTTCAGGCAGGTTCTCGGTCGTGGCTAATAATAAAAGTAGCGCATTTAAAAGTAAATATTAGTTGCGTGTATCTGTGATGGCCTCGGAAGTGCCGGTGACTGTTCAGCACAACCGTGTGTTGGCTGACAGCGGAATGTTTTATTGTGGCAGATGACTTGGGGTATTTAAAGAGTTTTCAAAGGCGCATGCGCAGTGAGCACCTGCGGGTCAGTGTGTATATGGCAGGACTTGAAAGGTGACCAAAACCTGATATGCGACAAATTTAGGCCGGACGCATCCTTTAGATTACTCAATGAACCACATCTGCACGTCGTAACACTTTAATAACACCGTCGCTACTCTTGTACATCAAAACAACTTTTTTAAAAAAACAACATGACAGACAACACTTTGTTTATGATGCCATATTAATGGCCCCGTGACAGCAATCCATCAAAGTCGTTCAACTGGTTGTGAGGGGCCCTGTGTTAAGGAAGCATACATTATTCAGGCAGAAGGAGGGGAAACGGTCAGTATACTAGGTCACAATCATTTATACACTAATTTATCTCATCAGTGGACCAGATATGTGGCGTAACACCCTCAAGGCTTGGGAGGGGTGCATTTGAAGGATGTGGGGGGTGGGGGGCTGCTTGTGTGTCCTCTGGGTTAGGTGGGGTAGGTCTGTGTCAGCTGTCTGCAATCGGGAGGGACATGTCTAACCACTCCTATTGGACAGGCATCAATGCCTTATTTGGTCTGTGTTAATGGCAGTGGAGCCATACCATCCTCAGCTATGTACACACAGTTTCGCCAGTAGCTGTATGTGGTCACACCACCACTGGTTCCTGAATGCTGGTCATTTCCCAATATTGTCCACTGGATCTCACCACTCATTAATTTGTTCAAATCTTTGACACATCCTGCTAATTCACTAATCATTAGAGGTGCACAGTGCCAGGATCATTAATTCAAATCAGCAGCAAGTGTGTTGCCAAACAAAACCGGTACAAAAAAATATGTACAGTAAACACACTGTCAACAAAAGATGGCATTCAAGAGTTTAGTAAATATGGCAAACTTTTACCCAAGACTAACATGGAAAGTTCTTGATACAGATATTTTTAGTTTTATGAAGGTATAGTAAACGAATGTTGCTAGATAAACGATCCTAGCACAGACTTCTAGGAACTGACTTAAAGGGGAGGGGGGATAAACAAGGAGGATGTGTCTGTGTCGTCACACTCGCAGTCGAAAATAGCTACCACTAGGAACACGACATCTTATCCTCAAAGTTAAACATGGCTTGCAGGGAAAATATAACAAAACAAAACACATAAATGTACTTCAAAACGTATTTTCATGCATACGCCACATTATAAACTGCAAATGCGTTTGAATACAAATTGAGTCCTAAATGATCAACACTATTCCATTAATTTCCACATAGTCCTCACAGTGCTCTACTACATCCTCACTCATGGTCATTATTACACAACATCTCCTCATCAATGTGTGATTGAGGGATACGTGTATTACACATATTTATGAGATTTATCAAGCCTCATCAATCAGACTCTATTCAATCGCAAGAGAGTAAATCACATCATCTGCAGGACAGTCCAGGCTTCAGCTGCCAGGAAATCAGAGGTATTGTCCGGAACAATGAAAGTGATGACCCTGATCTAATCACGCGGATAAACCGGAGATTGACGGTGGGGTTGAGACTGCATGGGTGAGCGGGTGGGGGTGGTGGTGTGAACGTTCGGCTCGTCATGGTTTTGGGCTGGGTGGTTTCTGGGTGGCGTCTGTAGGGTTGTGCAGTGGCGATGAGAAGTGCTGCTGATCCAAAGTGTGAGATGAAGAAGCCGGTGCCGGTTCGGAGGATGGGTGGTGTTGCGTTGAGCGACCCGCTGTGGTTTGTTGTACTGTATTGGTGGAAGGTGGTGAATATGGAGGCGATTGCTGTAGGTTGTTTTGCTTTGACTGTGACTTAATCTGGGATGGAGGCTCACTTTGGGCTGCAGGGTCACTGAGTTGATTGCGTTTGAGACTCTGGCTGGCTGGACTGCCAGGATCAGAGTCAGGGGGACCTGCATCCTGTATTTCTGGCCTGCTGGACTCCCTGCTTGGTGAGTGTGTAGACATGCACTCTGGTTTCTGTTGACCTGCTTTGGCCCCTGAAGCTGTGTCCACTTGGAGGGGTGGAGTTGTATTGTGAACTATACTTGTCTCTTTTGATGATGGTTTGTCCTCATCTTGTCCTCCAGTGTACATCCTAGTCTGTCTGACCTTTCCCTTGCTGCTAGCGTATCCTAGTGGTTCCTCTGGCTCTGTTTCAGTTGCATTGGTCTGAGGTACTTGTCTGGACTTGTCTGGTTCTGATCCAGTATCTGCTGTGTCCCTCTGAGTTCTGTCTGTGAGCGCCCTCTGCCTGCAAATTGAAGGCATAGCCTTCACCCACGGATGCAAGACGGTCTGCTCTGCTGTCAGCCTCGCTGTGGGATCTGGCTGAAGCAGAGCTCTGACGAGGCCTCTGGCTTCTGCACACAAACACATACACACAATTATGAGAAACAGGTTGTATATTTGGTAGCACAATTTATCTTCTGTACTTGTCACCTTCTGAGATGGGGTCCCAGTAGGGGGACAAGAAGTGGAGTTGTCCCTGTTTTATAAGCCGGAACAGCTCTTCCTGGTCTCGCTCCCGACTGCGAAACGGGGGAAATCCACACAGCAGGATATAGAGGATAACTCCCAGAGCCCATACATCCACTGCAACACCATAACCTAATGGGTCAAACCACAGATCATTTTGAAAATATTACTAAAATTCAGCTTGAAAAATTGAGCAAAAGAAGTGTTAGTTTCAAAATGAGAAGTAACCCCATTTATTGATGGAAAAACAGATTTAAACGTAAAGAGCGATTATAAATCAGTGATTCAGTACTAACCCGTCTCACAGAGAATCTCTGGGGCTACATACGTGGGTGTGCCACATATGGTGAAGACTGGTTCTGTCACAACCATCGCCAAACCAAAGTCTCCCAGCTTCAACCGACAGATGCCGGCAGCCACGCGCTCTATCTGAGAGAGAGAACGGGAAAAACCAGACGGACAGGGACAGAGTCAGGACGTTGAGAGGATCTTTTTAAAATTCAAATGTCTGCAGAGGCACACACTTACCTGTCATATGTCAGCATATATCTAAGTAACAATAAAGAAACCTGAATGTATTGTGGTTTTAGTTGAGATACATTGTTCTCATAGGAAACAATATGGATAGTCCTCCTTTAATGTCCATTTTGCATATAGGATATTTTGAGACAAAGAAGTAGATTTGGAACAAATAATTCTGCTTTCTAAATATTAAAGCTGCTATCTAACTATAAAGCAAGGAATCTCTATCTGTTTGTATGTCTTGTGCACATCTACAGAACCGCTCAACCTTTTTTCTGAAGTTAATCTATAAATAATTTATAGCAAAACTATTGATATTGTCCTGCAAAATATCTCTTAGTTCAAGTGAAAAGTGAAAGAAAGGCAGTTAATTAACTGTGTTCTAGGTGGAGCTTTAATTTCTATTGTGATTATGTTTTTCGAGAAAGCAGCAAAACCGGGGTGTGTTTCCAACGAGCAAATTCACATGTAAATCCCACTGACACTCACCAGTAGGTTCTCTGGTTTGAGGTCTCGGTGGACAATACTTTTGCAGTGGATGTAGTTCAGCGCTTCGCTCACATCCGACACCATCAGTCCTGCCTCCGCCTCTGGGAACTTCCCCCTCTCGCTGATGGCCTCAAACAGATCCCCCCCGCTCACCAGCTCCATCACCAGGTAGGAGTGAGTGTGAGTGTGGTGGTGAGCAAACAGCCGCACCACGCGAGGGTGATGGAGGCTGCCCAGGAGACTCAGCTCGTTCTGCATCATGTGCTCTCGCCCAATCAGCTTGGAGCGCTCGACAATCTTTATGGCGAGGCTTTGCCCGTCGTCACGACGCCGGCACTCTCGCACCACCGCAAAGTTACCGTCTCCAACCACGCTTCCGATTTCATAGCAACGCTCAACATCTGCCAGGGTGACGTCCCTGCCGTCTGACTGGAGGTCAGAGGTCGGCCTCTGCTGTACGTCCTTGTGTACATGACCCACATCTGGAAGTGGGTTTGCAAGGAATTGGGCAACACTCTTGTCCTCGTCTCTGCTGATTGGCCGAGGAGGTGGAGGACTGATGTGGACATACATGTTTCTCTCTTCCTGTTCTGCATGCAAACTTCCCTTTTGCTTCCTCGACACAGGAGGAAGCGGGACCCTCCCTGACAGTGGGTTGAGCCGCTCCGGACCCTGACGTTTAACCCTCCTTGCTAAGCAGTCTTCACACAGTGCAGGAGAGAGTATGTCTGCCTCTCTCAGACCGTCCTCGTGTTTGAATGGACCAATCACAGAAGGCTGTGGCTCTCTGACCCCGCCCCTCACACGCAGTCTCTGCAGGTGGTTGGGCAGGTGAGCAGGTTTTCTGCATGAATTCTTTTTGTGACACTTCTGAGCCTCTGAGATGTAGTTTTCAGGCTGGTGGGCGTCTATGTGGTGAGGCGGCTGTGTGCTTGCATTAGTACGATTTCTGATGCATGTACTTGTGTCCTGGTGTTTCTCGTTGCCGTCTGTCCCCTCACTGTAGCCGCTGTCAGCCTTGGCTGCTTTATCTGGCGCTGGACGAAGTCTTTTCTCCCAAGCCCGTAGTGCGTCAGCCCGGTAATGGGAATTCTCTGGAAAGAGCTCCTCTAGCGCCTCCTGCACATCGCCGAGCTCTGGACGAGCCTTCCCCAGCGCCAAGAAGGCCACCTCACCTCGGAAGAAATCACACACACCCTTCACCTATGAAACAATAGATCAAAAGGGACGATTTAAAACCATATCTGGGCCACATTACATGCTTTAGAATGAACTGCTCCATCCAACCTAAAAGGAACTTTCTTTTAGTTTATTGCAATTTAATTACCTAATCTTGAGGAATTGTCACAAACTCCTTATGCCAAAATCTATTTCCAAGACTTAGGTTTCATTATTCTGGTTTTAGTCTTACTACGTCATATTCCTCGTGCCTCTACGCAAACCTGGGGGGGCAGGGACGCATCATTCACAGACGATGTGGGAAGAATGTGGAAATAGTTAAGTGTCTTTGTGCCTCGGGGGTTAATGGGACTGTGATTGAGCCTCACCTCTCGTGCGTGGGACGTGTACAGACGTGTGACTCTGGCCCGGTGCCACCGAGGAAACCCCAACGCCTCAGAGATATCCAATAGCAGTTGTTCGAAGGACGCCACACCTCTACGGTTCAACAGGACAGTTACCTTTAAAACAATGACATGGATTGCGGGCATGTTATGAAATCCTTTCCCATGTCAATTACTCTCTAGGCGTGTTATAAGCCGTTACTGAGAAGAATTTGTTGTTGCCAGGTCGTGAAAAATCCCTTTGAGTTCACCTTGCGCAGCGTACTTTGACTACAGGGGCGGATGATGGTGACCAGGTGGGGCCTCTCTGCGCTCTCTTCTGCATGGCGGGTGTGGAAGAGAGGGAGGTGAGGAGGAGGGGGAGGGAAGTGGGACCTGTGGACCTGTCCTGTGGGGTGGGGGTGGATGGGCCACAGCTGAGGTGCCCCGCCGGCACGCTTCGACAAGGGGACGGGGCGAGCTGAAGCAGGGAGAAAGGGAAGACGGGTGGGAGCACAAAGACAGACAGAAAGTGGTGGATTATTGAAAGTGAATAGGCTTGATGTGGTCACGTTGGCTTGTCTTCTGGACTCGTACACAAAGAAGAACTCATGAGTAACACAACACCAGCTCCTCCTCCTGTGTTCATGTGCACGCGTGTGTGAAAACAAATCCGGCTGATCAGATTTGAGTGTTTTCCATCACATGGAGTGCAAGGGCCATTTGAGATTCTTCGAGGCACCTTGCCGCACTGGCTGAATAATTTAGGCTTCCTTAAGTCACACACACACACACACAAAGCTTGCTTGACCTGGTTAGGGCTCAGCTGAATCTGCATGATTAATGACGCATCGGAGACGCGCAGCATCTTTGACGTTTCACTTTCTGGCACCGAGGGAGGCGGAGAGATGTAATCTGTCCAGTCAGCAGGGGGTTTGTGTTTTTTTGTTTTGTTTCCAGAAGACCTGATTACTGGATGACTACTGCCCCCCCGAGAGTAAGCATCAGCACACACACACACACACACACCTAACATCTCATAAAGAGCCAGATGTGACCAATTAAGAAAGACTGAATCAGCCTTTTTTTCTTGGGATCTCTCTCTCTCTGTGTGTGTGTGTGTGTGTGTGTGTGTGTGTGTGTGTGTGTGTGTGTGTGTGTGTGTGTGTGTGTGTGTGTGTGTGTGTGTGTGTGTGTGTGTGTGTGTGTGTGTGTGTGTGTGTGTGTGTGTGTGTGTGTGTGTGTGTGTGTGTGTGTGTGTGTGTGGTGAGGGATTGAAAATAAATCCACAGATGGGGTCTTTAAAATGTTTTTTTGCTTAATATTTAAAGTTGGTCTGATTAATGCACAAGCTTATCTAAATACACATTCTTATTTGTAATATAAACCCTCAGTGAAGTTTGTATTTTAATAAAAGTGAAATCCATTCAATCAGGCCATGAACTAACCTGCCATTCTCCATTTGGCGTTGCATCCATAGCGAGCTCTCTGTGACGGCATCATGACTCCCAAACAGCGGACGAGTTGAAACAACTTTACTTTCGCGTTTATTCCCCCACAAGTCGCTGCGTTCACATCTTAAACCGTGAACCTCCAGTAAGGGTAACGGGATGCGCTGTGAGGCGATCGGACCTGCTGTAGCTATAGTGGTTACCATGGAGACACGTCAAGTTGAACGGCTTGAGAGACTGAAGTACCGGAAACGGAGCGTCAAAATAAAACATTTGGAATAATAGAATAATGTCTCACCGGATATGTACTGTTTCGCGGAGTCCCACATCAACCTTAAAAAGGTTTATACTGAATAAATGTATTTGGCAGACAAACGGTAGGCTAATACACATTTTAGAGAATGAATTTAACTCTATAATTATATCTTCTCACTTTATAGGCTATAGGCTAAGGGCTGTTTTAAAGCCATCTCCACATTGCCAGGTTATAATTATATGTAATATGTTTATTTCATTGACATAAAACAGTCAAATTTAGATCTTTAAAACTACCGTCACTGTTTAATAAAAGTAAAAATGCTTAAAAGACTTTAAAAAGGATGATCCTTACAAACCCAGAGTAGCATATTATCAGTCCAAACTCATACGACTAAAGTGCACTTGTGTGCTATTATCATACAAAACCTTTTTTTGTGTCAAAACAACTGGAAGAATATCATGGTGTAAAATCACACTGACAGAAGGGGAGGGGAGCTGCCCCTCTCAGGGGTAGTTACCATAGTTTCACTGATGGAATCCAATATTCTGCCTCACACACACACACACACACACACACACACACACACACACACACACACACACACAGTGTCCGGTGGATCTTTGAATGCACTACCCCCCATGGCTCCGTCTCCATGGATACTGTTAATATTGGATCAGGAAGCAGCAACTCCTATTCCGGCTTCTTATCCCGGACTTACTTTTGCTGTCTCAAAAGAGACCAGAACCCCCCCCCCCCCCCCCCCCCCCCCCCATATAGCTAAAGGTGTTTCTTCTGTTTAAGTATTTTTAAGGCCATTTTCTGTACCTTTTATATGTTTATACCCTCATGATCATTTTAAGATTCTGGTGAAAACAAGTTGGGCTGCGGGTGGTGTTGTGTATGCAGGTCATTTTGTAATTTTACAGCAATAAGAAGCAACATTTGTCATTGCATGCTCATAAAACCACTGCTTCTGTTTTGGGATCTTGACTAAACAATATGTTATTGCCAATTGCCATATCAATAAGGGCCTGTGCTACTATACCAATGGTTACTACCTCTGGTCAGCAGAGGGGGTTAGTGTGCCTACTGTGTGTCACAGCAGCAAGAGAGCTTAGCACCTTGGCAGGATAATGTGTTTCTAAGGAAGAACTAGCCAGCTGGATAAACATGAGTTAATGCATCTTGTCATGAGGCAATTTCAATTTTGCAATTCTTTTGTAAAAGTCCTTCCTGGCATGCAGTGGTTTGATGCAGGGTGAATACCGAAGGAAATCTAACAGACTGACTGTCCCTGAAAAACTCTTCCCTGTTTTTTCCTCTTTTTTAACTTGCTGCTGCTCACCAGAGGATTAACGGAATGAGTCAAGGAATGCTATCTCCGGCCCATCTGCAGATGTAACACTAATCACAACACACACACACACACACACACACACACACACACACACACACACACACACACAGACACACAATGCAGATACTCTGCAGTTGTTCAGTGTGTGCCAACAACTGCTACCACAATAAATACTCACTTGAAAGGCCCCTGAATCGTAAAGCAAACCCCCCTCGTTGGTTTAGTAGCAGCATCAAGGTACCAAAAGTAATCATTTTGCAGAATGGCCCATTTCAATATGTTATATCTGGATTCAAATTAGTGATGCATTCATGCGCACATCACTGTAATGTTGCAGTAAAGCTAATTTTAAACACTTAATATAATTATATAGGCATCTTAATCCATAATAATACACATCATTCATTATGATGTATTATTATTACGTATTTGATTTATATTTTGTAAGTAGTTCAGTAACACAGTTAAAAAACTATGTTTATCAAATAGATGTAGTTGTGTGAAATGTATCAATTTGATTTGGAAAAAAGAAGTATGAAAGTAGTATGAAGTAAATACCTCAATATAGCACAGTAAGTAAATGTACTTGATGATATGGAAAAGAGCTGCAGAAAATCTGTCCAATTAATGGATTTGATGTTTTATTAAAAAAAACATTAACATTAACCATTAATAAATCCATAAAATGTACAGCTAATACTTTATATCAAAAAATGGCACTCAATAGATAAATGCAATCTGAGTCATGTCTTAGTCATTTATTGTGATCTCTCATACTCTTATCAAAGAGACACATTGTAGTTGTGAGTCCATCATGCATTCCGTTTCATTTACACTTAATCATAAATACCACGGTCAACTAATAGTGTGTAGTTGAGTTCAGCCAGAAAAGCTGAGGGAGAGGCTGCATAATGAATGGCTGAACAAGTAAGTGTGTGTTGGAGAAGGGAGTGACACATAATGTTTATAGAGCTGTATTATTCAAACCGCCACACACACACACACACGTACAGGAAAGTTGCAAGAAACCTGGGAGAAGTATCAACATTCCTCGGTTTTTGGGCGCTCCCTCTTTTCCTGATTTAACCCCGATCACCGTTCCATATCTACCAGATTTCTGCTGCTAGGTCAGTCAGCTCAGTGTGAGATGTGGACACAAGCACTCTGAGATACATGCTCATACACTCACAAATGGCTGCTTGGATAAAGAAGTGTGTGTGTTAAGGCCAAACAAAGCAGTGCACTGTAGAGGTTACATTGTCCCAGGTCAGCAACCTCAGCAGCAGTCTAGCCTTAAAGATGAATTGTGTTTGATTGATCAGACAAGTTCAGATTCTGCACAAACAGGAAAACTGTGACTCTCTGCGTTTGTCCGTGTGAAGGGTAGTGCTTACATAGCACTGGAGTCCATAGCTAAAGCTTTCACCGTGTATGTGTCCTTCAGAAAGAAGTCTTAAGTAAGTTACGAGTACAGTGGCGTCCCAGAATACTCGTATGTTTGCATTAGATAATAGATACTAATAATAATAGTACACATGTTAAAACTCACTCACACACACAGATGGACTGTGAATATATTTTAAGCCAGAGTTGAATTACTTTAACCTTTCACCTCCCCCCCTCTCCACTCCCTAACACCTGTTTATGTCAAACGTCAGACCTCTGCATGCCACAGATTCGTCACACACGTGTCAGTTTCGATACACACGGGGGAATAGAGGCAGCGGAGGACAAGGGCAGTGGGACAGGGCATGTGATGTGATGTAACAGCATTCACTATTTACTTTCCCCCCCTCAAACCTGCTTTTTCAGTGTGTGTGTGTGTGTGTGTGTGTGTGGGGGGGGGGTTGTTATTGCACAATTTCCAGAGATCACCAGACGTTCTGCAGACGGGTGGGTTTCATCAGTCTTGCAGACGATATGGGGACATTTGTGCCATTGATCAGTGCTGCTGCTGTGTGTGTGTGTGTGTGTGTGTGTGTGTGTGTGTGTGTGTGTGTGTGTGTGTGTGTGTGTGTGTGTGTGTGTGTGTGTGTGTGTGTGTGTGTGTGTGTGTGTGTGTGTGTGTGTGTGTGTGTACTCTGGTACATCAGTACAGTATGTGAGGACATACTGTTTAAATTTAAACGTTGGAGGTGTGGACATCATGGGAAATAAGGGCGTGTTGACCTTACTTCTTCAAAAGGATAAGTAAGGGGGGGGGCTCCTCCATAGCCGCTCCCTCCTTCTGGATCTGGATCACGTAACCGGCCTGTCCACATTCAAAACGAACCGAGACTCACCCTTTTATAACTGCGTTTAATGTGTGGCTAATGATGTGTTTCTGTCTGTATGGTATGTACAATATGATTGACCGGGGAATCTGGCCAATTTTATTTTCAGGGCTGGTATTTGGAAAACAAATCCTGTGAAAAGATTTACAATGCATATGTCATACATACATCTCTCAATGCATACCCTGTCTGGTGGTCAGCTGTGAGCCCACATAAATCTCCTTAAATGGTCACAAATATACTTACATTTTCAATAAGTTTAATCAGATCTTAAAAGAGGTGGGCACTGTCGTTTTTCACTGATGTTACTTGAACAGGAGTAGATAGAGCTTTTGACTTATTATCACCAGATTTGAACCTATTTTAAGTCAACATTATATGTATGTCTCACTCTCTCTGTGTGCAAGTAGTAATGGACAAACCTTATAACACCCTTATCTTCACACTCAAAACTCTGTGTGCACAACACACAGGGTGCTCGTGTCACCCTCGGTGCTCTGGCAGGCCAGACGGAGGTCACTTAAAGTCGAACCAGAGCAAAAGCAGGTGGAAAACCTGAGGTAGGGGGTCAGAGGAGAGAAGTGGTGGGGCTAAAAGAGGGGGCATTCTTTTCACCCTTCAACCCCCCTGAAGAAAAAAAGAAGAAGAAAAAAAAAATCAATCATCCCCCGTTCTCCCCTGCAGGCTCAATCTGTTTTTCTCCTCTTTCTCTCTCTAACAGCCCCACTGTTGTTCATCCACCCTTCCCCCTCTATTTACTCTGCCCTTTATTCTCTTAAGCCTGGGTGTCTTTACACTGTGCCTCACTGATCCTCCCTCACTTGCTCCTCCTCAAATGTTAAAACATTCAAATGTGCTGCAGCTTTGTTGCCATGGTCAGAAACAAGCAGCCAGGGGCATGAAGATGCTAGAGGAAATACTACATCCGTACACACTGCTGTACAGCTACATGCCCGTACTACAGTCATTAATGAGTCACATTCGAAAATACTGTACTTTTTTTTGTTTAATATCGAACCAACTCTTCTCTCCTTGCCTCCCCCTCCCTCCTCCCTCCTCCCCTCGCGCTCTGCACTCCCTGATGACATCACGAACAGCCGGTGTAAATCCAGCCAATAGGACTGCAGCACTGCTTGTGGTGATGACTGCACTCTCTCCGCTCTCCTCTCATTCTACCGCTCCCTCGCTTTGCCGCCTCACTCTCCCTCCCTGTCTCTCTCCGTCTCTCTCTCACACACCTCGTTCCTCCACGCTGCTGCAGACATGGCCGAGGCTTTCGTTGGCAAATGGGAACTCAAGGAGAGCGTGAAGTTTGATGAATACATGAAGAAGCTGGGTAAGTGTGTGTGTGTGTGTGTGTGTGAGTGGGTTTTGTGCGCGCGCGCTGCGCGCGTCACCGCGGAGGATGCCCTGCTGCGAGCACATGTGAAAACGGGGCCGAGGAAGGATGACTGCTGCTGTAAAGGCGTGTTTACGCAGCTGTTGTGATCATTAAGGAGGAGGCCAACATGGAGAATGGGGAAGCAGAAGAATAGGTGGGAGAGGAACAAGGGTGGAATGAGTCGGAAGAAGGAACATGGGGAGAGGATGGGAACCAGAGGGGGAGGAGAAAGAGGAAGAGTGGTTAACCGCATGGCTGGAAAGGGAGGGGCTCTCCTTCAGTGGAGAAACCACCCCCCTGTGATAGACTGTGAATGGTATCACATTGGCATTCACACACTTGAGCATAATGTGGGTGACCTTGGCTGAAAGCTGTTTCATTGTTTGAGTCCACATGGGGGGAAGTTGAATATTAAGTTGGTCCCGGCGTCGTGGAATCTTGTAGGATGAGGGTGTCGATAAAGTTGAGGGATGATGGATGGGGGCAGGTGGTCTCTGGCTTTAACTTTAACCCGTGGAGAATGACGACACTAAGCTATTTGACTTTGGGAGGTTGTGTGAGAGAGATTCATGGCTACTGACCTGTCTGCTCTGGTCGCCATGGAGACTGTGCAACCTCTAACCCCCATTCCTCTGGATCAATGGGGCGTCTATACACACACACACACACACATTTATAAAGTGAGTATTTGATGTATGATGGTGGGAAAGTGGCTCTCCATGGATTTTAAGCCTGAAAAATAACAGATTTTCTCCTTTGGTAGACAAGAATGTGATTGTGTGTATCACTACTATCCACTATTACCACCCTCTCCACACACACACACACACACACACACAGACACACGCACACACAGAAACCATAAAAGGAAAGTGAGTAATCGTTTGCATACATACATGCCCAGACAGGGTCAGGGGGACTTGCAGTGTTTGAAGAACATGCTGCAGGTTAGGACTGCAGACAAACACAGATTAGAGAGTGTGTCAATTGGAGGACACACAAAGGACAAGCGTCTGGCTACTTAAAAACTACAAAATGTGGCACTTAATAGTCTCACCTTGGTAGTTTTAATTAACATTTACTTTATAAATGATTCAAAATATACATTTTGGCTCATTCAAATGAAAGGGTGAATGGTTTGTCCACCACTTTAATCAAGAGGAGAATAACTTGATATTTTAGGGGTTTGCATGGACTATCTATTGGATGAATTAGGATCATTTATAATAACGTTGTTGTTCCTTTAACAATTCATCCGGCACCACCAGCAGGTCAAAGCACCGTTTGTCAGCTGTCATCCTCACAGAAGTGCGAGCGTGGTTGCAGGCCCTTGTTGATCCTTTTGACCCGTGTGTTTTCTACAGGTGTGGGCTTTGCTACGCGCCAGCTTGGAAACATGACCAAGCCCACCACCATTATCTCGGTGGAAGGTGACAAGGTGACGGTGAAGACCCAAAGCAGCCTTAAGAACACAGAGCTCTCCTTCAAGCTGGGGGAGGAGTTTGACGAGACCACCGCTGACGACAGGAAAGTAAAGGTGAGAGGTCGCTTGCTCAGATGGGACGTCATTGAGCAATACCAACAGTGGCTCATTTTGAAACACACCATGCGCCAGTAATGCTGATGTCGCCATAAACGCGTGCTAGCGAGGATAAGAGTCACGAAGATCATTAATGGCGAGTCATTCTTGTTTTGAATGTGAACAGGAGGAGATGGGTCAGAGAGGTCAAGGGTCAGAGAAGATGGACTGGTCAGAATTGGCAAATCATGATATGAGACGAAAGATAAAGCAACTTTACGCCAATCTCACTGAGTGAGGAGAGGTGAATTGGTTTAAGGGTTCAGAGGAGTCGAGTTTAAAGTGTCACAGGAAAGGAAAGCTTGATGCGTTTGAGCTACTAAAAAAGAGAGCAGATAAAACTTTGCTTGTTGGAGATAAACCACAGACTGGAAATGTGAGTCGGATCATTTCTCAATCTGAATATCTGTGCTATCCATCTAAATACAACTGATCAATCAGACCTCTACATGTTTCCATTAAAAAAAACAATACCAAGTGGTCTATTTGACCAGATCATCACTGTATTAAAGGCCAATGCATTTAGAATGAGTGCAGTACCACAGGTTATCCACCAGATGGGGACACAACTGTGTTTTCACAGCTTCTGTATTCTCGATATGTCCCAAGATCACCCATATTGCGGGATCAGGTGGAGATGAAAATATTGGCTCACATTAGCAAACTATAGATAGATAGATAGATATATATTGCATTGAGCTATAACTATGTTACTAAGTCAGTTTACTGACTAAACAACACTTGTGCTATGGTTACACTATGTTGTAGTATTAACCATCATCTATTAATCTAAAGTTACATTCATTAGCTAAATAAGAAGCATTTTTGGGTTGTAGCTGGTCTAGGGGAGCATATCTAACTGTGTGTGATGAGCTCCTTCTGTTTGTCTCTCCGCCTGCTGCAGTCCCATGTAACAGTAGAGGATGGGAAGTTGATCCATGTACAGAAGTGGGACGGCAAAGAGACCAGTCTAGTCCGGACGATCGACGGCAACAACCTCACACTGGTCAGTGCTCACACAAAAATCTGTATATTTGACACTGTGTGTGTTTGTTGTATATTAACGGCCTCTCTCTCTCTCCGTCACAGACACTCACAATGGATGAATGCGTTTCCACGCGTCACTACGTGAAGGCAGAATAAAACCTGCCATGGAACCCTCCCTCTGCCGCCTGCTTGTATCAGCTGAAGCCCCGCATGCCCCGCTTCGACCCCCGGCCCGGCAAACTGTTGTACAGCTGTGGCTGATTTTGCTCAGTGTCCCTCCACACTGTACGCTCCATATTAACATTACTGCTGACTGACTGACTGACTTCTTTATACTGTTGTTCCTACTGCTGTAAGAAACACTGAAAAAAAAAATCCAATGATGTGTTGTTTTTCTCTTAAAAAAACGCAGTGCAACATAATTGCTTTCTTTTTGTTTTTTTAAAAAAAGTGTTCTGCACGGTGTCTGTGTTAAACCTGGAAAAGTGTTTGAATTTGAAAGTTTGCCTTGAGGCTTGAAAAAATTAAAGTGTCTCCATTGTTGGAAAAACTGGTAAAACAAGGAAAATACTGTGTGTCGTTATTTTCTTGATATTTAGTGTCCGTACATGGTAGCTGGTACAGAAAAGTTTGCATTCACATTCTGATTTATTCTGCGATTTTACTGATAACATGTAATGTAAATTAAGCTGCAATCAGTAGATAAGTATGTAGAGTTTCATTCAGGGAGCTTCAGCCAATGTAAAAGTTAAGTCGCTGCCTTCATGAATTTGGAGCTGAGATTGTGGTGGGCCTGAGTGCTCCAGTGTGAGCCTTGGTAAGTTATCTAAAAACACATCATCGAGGCTAACGGGTTCAGTAGGTCACAGTTCACAAGTATATCCAAGAAGGAATGTGACCAGAGTTTCCATCACAGCTGATTTTACAGGGACACTGTTAATTATAGCTCCTCTACGGTCATCAGGCCCTGGCTAGGTGAGGGGAAACTTTCATTAAAGCTCATAGGTGTGTGTACAATATGTACTTGTACATAAAGTGTGCGTGCTTTCTCGTCACATGTTAGGGACAGACTGCCAAGTAGAGGCAAGGTGACAATCGAGGTCTCACTCTGCCTCCAACTAAGTGAGCAGAGAAGCCACATAAATAGCAGAAAGAAAAGGATGCATAAAAAAAAAAAGAAACCAGACTTGAACATTGAGAATGGGTTACTATGTTTTATGAAACTGTACTTTGAAAGGTTGAAAATAAAAGCCCTGGGATTAATAAAGTAATGATATGCTATTTAATTTCTTGAAGGTATAATTCTGTGGAGGCATAGTATTTAAATCACTTACCACACTTTTCATGGTGGTTTTTTATCATTTTAAAACATCTTGATTTTACACACCAGGCTGACAATTCTCAATCCTCTAGAGCAGGGATGTCCAATCTGTTTCAAGAAGGGCCGGTTTGGGTGCAGGGTTTTGTTTTAGCCCCCCACTACCTCACCTGATCCAACTCATCAAGGCCTTGATTGAAGACCATGGTTAGGTAATCAGTTGAATCAGGCGTCTGAGTCGGACCAGCCCTTCTTGGATAAGATTGGACATCCCTGCTCTAGACAGTCTGTCTGTAATGTTTGCTGTTTCCCTTTTCCAAATCCTTCCAACACAATGTATAAAGGTTAACAAGATAAAATGGTTATGGAAAACAGAAATGTTACATATTTCTGGAATAGAAAACTGAGAAACCGGCATTTTCTGGGAAAAAACTACAGCCCTGCAAGGTAAAAAAACAAGACATTGCAACACGGTTGAACAAATATTGACAGTCTACAACTGTTTTTTAGACACAAGCTCACAATTCTGATTGTAATTGTAACTAAAAGTTTAACTGGCCATGTTACATTTTGTCTTGTACGTCTGTCTGGTGCAAACGGGAGGAAAGGGAACACAAGGACACGCGGAGGAGTGTTGAGACGGACCGATGAATCACTGCAGCTGGAAACGATCTCGCCACAGTCCCACATGTGGGAGCTTTGAGACCAGGTCAGACCTCCTGAGTCCTTGACACCTCTTTATCTTGTCTTACATAATCTTACTTAATCTTTTGAAAAGGAAAAAAAGCAATCCTGTTACATTTTGCAACTAAGACTGTTACTGATACTTCTCCCAGGTTTCTTGCAACTTTCCTGTACGTGTGTGTGTGTGTGTGTGTGTGTGTGTGTGTGTGTGGTGTGGTGTGTGTGTGAAAATTAGTTCAAGGTCTAAGAACAAAAGAGATCAACAGGCTTTTTTTAAATCTTAAAATAAAAACACCTTTAATGGAGTTAACAGTTGACATGCAGGAAGGAGGTGTGTGTGTGTTTGTGTGTTGCAGTCGTCCCCTGGAGGAAATGTACACAAATACACACATGGATATACACACAAACGGATAATACATGGGAACAACCTCAGGATATCATCGCAGCTCGAGCTTCCTCTCATGCGCACTTGTGCTGTATGACACATCCTGTTTGTCTTGACTACTTCCTGTCTGTGGCTTTCTCTATGTGAATTATTTGGATGATTTTCATGTTAGATCCCCCCCCCCCCCTCCACAGTGTTCTTGATGAATGCTTAATGAAACCAGAGAGCCGTAAACAATATCTGGATCCCAAGAGGGACAGCCACTTGCTGCCATATCGGTTACAAATGTGTAACCTCGTCACTCTTATGGGAGGTTACTTTAGGATAATTCAGGGCTTGGGTTAGCAGCACTTCCCCTCTCTTCCTATTTTGATTCTTTAAATTTAACCGGAAGTCTGAATGTGCTTCCAATAGAAATGTAAGGAAAACTTTTAACTTAACTTAACTTGATGCATTTTTTCCTTTTGCGTGCGTCTGATAGCTGCAGTGTGTGTGTGTGACTTGTGTGTCTGTCTCAGCTGCGTTTGTGCGATCTGTGCTTCTTGTGTTTCTTCTTCTTTTTGTCCTCTCTGTCCGGACTGCGCTCGTGGCGCCTTCTCTTGGACTTGCACTCTCCACTGCTGCTGCTGCTGCTGTCGCTCTCTGACTGCTTCCTCTCCCTCTTCCTCTTCTTCTTCATTTTCTTCTCCTTGATGAAACATACAAGAAGACAGTTTCATTCGTGTGGCCGAAAAAGACACTTGCACAATGACGATGCAGAAATGTGTAGGAGGCAGCGAGTTTCAATACCTCAAACACAATCATGAAATATCTTTCATTCATTCATCAGCACAAAAACATGCTGAATACTTTCAAACGACACTAGACAGTTCTCATGAATCCACTTTATACTTCTCTATGTAAACAACCACAGATATGCATCACCATACAGAGACATGTGGGTTGTTGCGTCAATCACAGCTGAGACACACGCAAAAAAAAGGCAGAGGAGAGCTGCAAAAAAGGGAATTGAGGGACATGTCTCATACTGACCTTCTTTTTCTTCTTCTTTTTGTCGGAGTCTTGCTGTGGTGCAACTGTGGCGGTCTGCTGCTGTTGCTGCCGTGGCTCTTGATCCTCCTCTTCAGGTAACAGAGCGTACTGCAGGCCCGGAGCAGAGAAACAATCCTTGGTAAAGTGACCTGAAAAGAGTCAAAGGGATTTCAAGCAAATGTCCCCATAGAAAGTTGATGAAACAACAGAAGTCTTTGTGTTTTGAACTTGAGATACAACTGTTTTTTTTTTTTTGCTCGTGTTGCCGTCGTACCCTTGCAGCCGCACTTTGAGCATGTTGTGTTGAGTACAGCCTCCAGTGTGATCCGATTGCCTGTGTGATCTCTAAACCGCTTACGTCGCCTCGCATCCTGCCTGAAATCACACACACACAAATTTACACATATGCCCATGCAGAGGTAAACACACACACGCATCAGAATAAAACCATAAGCACTTACTCGGCCATAACATTGTTTGGGTCCAAGTCCTGCCCTGTTCCCTGATTGACAGCTTTCATTGAGAAGGACAGCTTCACCTTATCACCCTGAATCTGTGACACAGGGGACAGAACTTCATTCATACTGCTCACTTCACTGACACATGGTGTTTGTAAGTGTTAGTGTGCGTGTGTGTGTTTACCTCTCTCCCAATAACTTTAATCCACACCTGTTCCCCCATATCAACAATGTCCGAGGCATTCTCAATCCGTGTGGCTGACATCTCACTCACATGTACCAGGCCTGTATGTGCAAGAGGAAAAGTGTAGAAATCAATCTGAAAACATTAAATGCTGAGCTAAATGGTGAGATATATGCCATCATTTTATAAAGACTCAACGTTTCAAACATAGTATCTTTAGATCACTGAACATCTTTAAGACAAACGCTGTTGTCAGAATAACTAATATTAGTGTGTTTTCCCCGTTACATCCTTTTTTTTTTTTTTTTACATTTTTCCCCTGACTCCTGATTTAAACCAGGTCAAATTTAAGAGATTATTCTCCAGGATTTGAACACCATGGCTTAGATGTTGAATGTATCCAAGTAAACATTGTTCATTTTGCCCTCCAGTGGTAAAACATGAGCAGCAGGTATTCAGTTTGACATGCAGGTCAAGGACTATTGGGCCACAACAAATCATAAACCAAGTGTAAATATAGATCATATAAAAGACATCCCACTTCATCAATCTGTTCCACTTCTTAACAACCCTGGCCTACCGCAAAGTCTTCCTGCACCACTTTCACTACTAAGTCATACAACTCGAACTGGGTGACTGCGCTAACAAATGGGGAAAAAATTACATGCTATAATCATTGGCTTGCACTATATATAGGTTACATGCTATGTCATGCCCCCAGATTGCAGGATGTTGGCTGCCTTTAGAGATGTGAAAATGTATCCAAGTTTTTATTGTAATCGGAGCAAAAGTTCTGTGGAAAAGTTTAAATCCTACTCCAATATCATCATGTAGCACAGGTGCCTTGTGGTCTCTTCTTCCTAAGTTACGCTGAGTAAGCACTATCACAGACTGACACTATTCTTTGGGAAAGAGAACGTCCTCTTCCCTGCATTATTGGTAGACACTGTGCATCGCTTGTGGCTCTGGCTCAAGTCCCATCTCTGACTCTGTGGATTTACCTGGCAGGGATTTAGAAATGTTTCTGCTACTGCATGTTTCTCTGTAATGTTTTTTTAAATAATTGTCCATATTACCCTAGATGTAACCATTTCCACCCATTGCAAGCTCTACAATATTTTTCTAATGGGCTTTGCTAATATTGTGTCGTCTCTATGCCACTTTTCTGTAATCTGTGGTGTTTTCTACCTGCTTTCACAGCAATATTTCTCTATTATTGTGTTTTTCCCTCTAATATTTGCAATAAAAGTCTGTAGTGATAAATGAGCGTTTGCCAACCTTCCTTCTTGTATCCTGGCAGTCGGACAAAGGCTCCGTAGGTCTGCACAGAGACCACCTCTCCCTTGGAAATGCTGTTCATTGGTGGCAGGCCATCCAGTCCAGCAGGCTCGTGTGTTGGGCCATCACTGTCAGACATCGTCCCAGTGGAGGTGCACCACAAGTATCAATGAGTAGAGCTAGAGAATTGATAAGGAAACATATTTCATTACTTGTAGTATCACAAAAATAGAAGAGAATGTTCTTTTTAGTGAGTGACGTTAAATGTGGTTTGCAATTCAGGCAGTGTGATAGGGACACTGTACTTATTTAAAATGTCTCCATAACTGTATAACCTGTAATATTTAGAAATATTAGAGAAATAGAAGTAAAATAGAAATCTACCTGCACAATATATGGTTAACAATGGATGCTAAATTTAAATAAATCTAACGGTTTTTCTCGTAATGGAGTTTTTGTTATTTCTTCTGTAATTTTGACTTTAGAGTCCACGATTTAGGGGGAAGCTCAACCACGTGAAAAACACTAACGTTTACAAATATTTAATTTTCCTCTTGGAAATTGTGTGTTAGAAACACTTTTAATATTTCGTCTACTCCACAGTATTTACCTTGGCCAGATACTGCTCAGTTCCCCGAGGCATACGACGTAGTTGACTCACCTTAATGAGATTCAGAGAGTAAACGTGTAAGCAACGGAAACGAGGAGAAGAACTACTGTGGGCTAACTCCACTTTATATCTGTTTGAATAGTAGCATTGAAGCTAACGTTAGCTAGCTAAAATAAAGCATTGCATTCTCGCTAGCTAATCCAGTTAAGCTGACAAACACAGACATAACAAGATAGTTGAACCACACGTTACATGTTAGTTTACCGTGATTGAACATGAATAGAAATATAAAGAATAAAATTGTTGTTACCTTTCTTATTAGCGAAGCTGGTTCAGTTTTACATCCGGTGCAGATTAGGTCGACAACAAGCCATGTCAGCCAATCAGCGCAGTCGCTGAAGCCTGGGCCAATCACACGACTCCTAGCCAGCGGAAGTAGTTTCATGTCGTTCGTTGGTGCTCCGTAGCTCGACGACCGTCCACGAAAGACGTCCATTCATTTTTAATACATTCTAGCATCGAATATAACGCATTTTGCTCCGTTTCGTGTCGAGAAACTAAGTATGATTGAACCTAAAAAGAGAGTGGCGGACATGGCGGTGGTTCCTACCGCCGTGAAGCGGCCACGGACGGAGCTGGTGGCGGCGGCTCAGTCTCAGCAACTCGTGGCCATGGTACGTAGAGTAACGATGCTAACGTTATATGACGGGAGAAGTGATGTACTCACAGCAATGCGTTAGATCAAAACATACAGCCCCCCCTCCACGCATGTACCACACATTTACCCACCATAATCTTGAGTGCACTAGTTAACTGCCCTAACAATAGGGTCTCGGTGCGTACGGTACGAGATGTTGCTAGCTAAACGGCTAAAGCAGGAAACATACATGTTTTATTTACATTCAGCCATGTTCGGCGAGGACTACCAAAGTCCTAAATATTTAGACTTTTAATGCATATCATTGTATATCTGGTCGGATTTTTTAAGTGATATTTCTCCCTCAATTATTTCGCTAAAATGCAGTTTGCAGTCCACTGTGATTACCATCAACAGCATCTTAAATACATTATGTGATACACCAATGATGTTGAGATGGTATTAGCTACACCTAGCTTAAACGAAATCATTTAAAGACAATGCTGTTCCAATTAGTCCTACATTCGTGAAAAGTAATTGTACATTTTTGTTGAAACTAGTGTATTTGACCTTCATGCGTCTCCCATAGGGTCCCCCACGGAGCTCCAGCCTGCAGGCTCCCATCATGCTGATGTCTGGCCACGAGGGCGAGGTCTACTGCTGCAAGTTTCATCCAAACGGAGCCACCCTGGCCTCCTCAGGATTTGACAGACTCATACGTAAGGCATTAAAAATTTAAAGACGATCCTGCAGTCCGCATATCTATGGAAACATATTCATACACCCAGTGCCTGTGAATAACTTGTACACTGTGTTTCTTTGGTGCAGTGATGTGGAATGTGTATGGAGATTGTGACAACTATGCTACTCTGAAGGGCCACAGTGGCGCAGTGATGGAGCTGCACTACAACACAGACGGCAGGTATGACTGATCTACGTTGATGTAAAATGTCAAAGTTTTACTCTGATGGACAAAACGTCATTCAAAAATAATATGTGAACAAAATGAATTGCATAAACGGTGAATAAATAGAAGAGAGAATGGTCTGCAAGTAGGTATTTTTTTTAAAATCACTCATATTGGTCCAATCAAGCTACCAAGCAAAAGCAACGTAATCTAGTTTCTGTAATCTGTGTAGGGAAACACACATTGCATGCTTGTTAAAGTTTACTTTATGACATGTCAAAGTAATGCTTCTTCACTAATTAATCCAGCAGGTTGATAGATGTGTCTCGAAACAGGTTTACCGACTGTGCTTTGATGCTGTGTGTTTCAGCATGCTGTTTTCAGCGAGCACAGACAAAACTATAGGAGTGTGGGACAGTGAGACAGGCGAAAGGATCAAGCGCCTGAAGGGCCACACTTCATTTGTTAATACCTGCTACCCAGCCCGCCGAGGGCCCCAGCTCGTCTGCACCGGCAGTGATGATGGGACAGTCAAGGTGGGATTTCAAGCTGCAAATAAGTGTGAATAAATATGGTCTGTGCAGATATTGGATGATCTATTTGAATTTTAGTCCAAGATCATTGGGTTCTGTTATTTGGGGGGGAATTAAACTCACTCACTGGTATCAATAATGGCCCATGTTTTTGGAAAATGATTACCGTTGTCACAAATGTATGTGGTTGGTCCGATCACGCTCCTGTTTATCTTTCTATATGTGTTTGTCACTGTTGTAGCTGTGGGACATCCGTAAGAAAGGGGCAATCCACACTTTCCAGAACACCTACCAGGTGCTAGCCGCAACATTCAACGACACCAGTGATCAGATCCTGTCAGGAGGCATCGACAACGACATCAAGGTACTGGGCTCCGGCACACACAGAAAACATGGGAAACGTTTTTCCCTAAATAGACATCCTCACTGAATAAAAAAAATAACATCCCCATCTAATCCCCAACACATACAGTATCACAGTTATAACCATAGAAATAAATATGTTTTAAGTAGACCTAATAGGATTAAAGAGAAATAAGAGTCTTCAAACAGCACAACGGTTCCAGCAGCTTTTGTTACAGATTACAACAGTGGTAGTGGATTTTAAATGCTGTGATAGCGGTAGGAACAAAGACTCGGTCTACTGGGAACCCGCCTTCCTCAGGTGCCACTAATCCCATAAAATGGCTGGTTGGAGGCTAAGTCTTTTAGAATCGTCTTCAAACATTATCTGTTGTGTTTTATGTCTCAATCTGTTGCCTAAACATCCTGCTGCAGGCTCCTTTGTGGTTTTATAGTCGATGTGTCCTAATGAGAACATGTGCTGGAAGAGAATTCTTTCTTTGAAAGCTTTATCTCTTCCGAGAGGTTTCTGCAGTTCTAACAGACTATTGGATGATTAAAGTGTTTTACCTCTTATTTAACGTCTTAGGTTAATTAATTGAACTGAAGAAGCCTCTTGGATGAGAGGTGAAACATTTTGCAAATCCTTAAGCAGTTGCTGACTATAAAGCTTTCAAAGATTATGACCTGGATGATGGAGAACCTTCACAGCAACAAAAGAAAAATCCTCTAGACTCCAGCTGCATCATGTCAACTGGTTCTACACATTCTTATAGATCCATATACTGTTATGTTCTGTTGTATAAACCCAGTTAACATTTTTTTCTGTGTTGTGCAGGTGTGGGACCTGAGGCAGAACAAGCTGATCTACAATATGCACGGCCATGGTGACTCAGTAACTGGACTCAGCCTGAGCTCTGAGGGATCATACCTTCTGTCAAACTCCATGGACAACACAGGTAGGATGTTTGTGTGTATAATTACAGTGTAAGAAATGGCCTTTTTTCAACTCATAACACTGATGTTTGTATGGCTGACTCCTCTGTTTGGCTTTGTCTTTGGGTAGTGCGTATTTGGGATGTCCGACCATTTGCACCCAAGGAGAGATGTGTGAAGATTTTCCAAGGCAATGTTCACAACTTCGAGAAGGTAAAATAATCCTGTCTGACCCAGTTTATAATTTACAGTGCTGATACATATTTTCACCATTGATATCAGCTAGGCTGAGGGATTATATATATACTTGGGAAGATACAGGAAAGAATTAATGTTTTACCAAGTAGCAGACTTTACCACTGTTGCTGGATGTCTCCTTTCATCCTCTCCCATCACTCTGCTCTCCTTTCTCATAAAGAAAAGTTCATCTTCATACCGTGACAGCAGCTCACATGTGTGTCGTGTTGCTAACATCTGTCCCTGTCTTTCAGAATTTGCTGAGGTGCTCCTGGTCTACGGACGGCAGTAAGATAGCTGCCGGCTCAGCTGACAGGTCAGAGGCCATGAAACGAACGCACGCACACACACACACATGTATGTGCTATTACACACACATTGACTGAAGGTTTATCTAGTTTAGGGACAATTGTTTTTGTTGTTGTGATTACAAAATATTTTCATCTTTTATTGAAAGTCACACATTTTTTTAAACATTGTCTTGTTTGTTTATTTTAAGAAAAAGGTTAAAATAGGAAAATAAACAGATTTTAGTATATTAAGTGTGTTTTAAAAGAAAATCACAAACGCATAAGTAGATACTCGAACATGCACTAAAATATAGACAAATATAAATATCCCATTATACACATAGATCAAATATACATATTCATCATAACGCAATTTACATAGCTTAATTCACTTAATACATGCATTTTAAGAGGTTGTGCTTCTATTGAATGTACTTCCAGATGCAAGAAAAACATGCATTAAACCAACAAGGTTTGTGTCCAGACTTGTAAAACTTTAATTTAATTTAAGTACATTGTTACAGAGGCCTGTTAGATAAGTGTCCATCTTAAGTTGCAATCTATGCAATTTACCTCTTTCAGCTTCTATTAATCCTCCAACAACAGCATAATTTGATATAATACACAGCACAAAATGTATTGTAACAAAAATACAATAATCCTTCGGTCTCGTGTATCTCCGCTTTCTGCTGTCTCACTTCAGGAGTCATTCTAGCTGTTTTCTTGTCTGTGTTTATAGATTTGTGTATATCTGGGACACCACATCACGTAGAATCCTGTACAAGTTGCCGGGCCATGCCGGCTCCGTCAACGAAGTGGCCTTTCACCCAGAGGAGCCCATAGGTGAGTCAAACTGTTGCTTTCGTCTCAGGTTACGCACCGTAAGGCATGTTGGAGGAGCGGAATACAGATCTTTGACGACTTCATGCAGTTATCTTGAGCAGAGAGCCGGGGTGTCTGGAGGGAAGATCTTTTTAACGATATAAACAATAAATTGTTGTTTTGCCCATCTATTTATTATTTTGGCTTTACTGGTCGGTTCACTTAAGGCTTAGTTGCAAAACATGAATAACAAGAGTCTAATCATGTTTTTCTCTTTTTACCCACTCACAGTTCTGTCTGGCTCCAGTGACAAAAGGCTCTACATGGGAGAAATTCAGTAGTGTGTGTGTGTGTGTCTGTGTGCGTGTCTGTGTGTGTGTGTGCGTGTCTGTGTGTGCGTGTCTGTGTGTGTGTGTGTGTGTGTGCGTGTCTGTGTGTGTGTGTGTGTGTGTTGCAAGCAATTGTCCTCAGAAGTGGATGGGTGGTGTTCGACAGCGGGTTAGGAGTCTCTGTAATTTCATATGCTTCAGCTCGTCACAGAACAACCTCAGGACATGTTTCTGCAGTTTATTATTAGTCACAATAAACTCCACAATAACGTTTTTTAAAATCCTGATTTCTGTTTCTTTATAATAAAATTGAGAATTCTTAAGAAAAAAAGAGTGTGAGGTTTATTTGTCATTATGACAGTTTCCTGGGTTCATAGTAGATATACATGCAACTCGCTGCTGGTTTTATCCATCAAATGAATAATACGTTTAACAGGTTAACACAGTACTGAAGAGAATAGTAAACTTTTAAATGTGGACAGGGATTTAATGGTGTTATTCTACAAATCTGTCTTATTCTAGCCTCTTATTTAGGCATCACTCTTTTATTTTTACCTCGTTTTTTTTCATCCCTATTTTTAGCTGTGTCTATTTTTTTGTGCATGTGCGTTCAGAGCTGCCAAATATTGGTGCAAATGTCCTTGTATGTGTTCACACTTCATTAGCTGCTAAAGCTGATTCTGTATGGGAGTTTTGAATTTGGCAAACGGGTGTCATTTGAGCAAAATTGTCCCCGTGGGCAGTAAAAATGATCAGCAGCCACAAAACTCATCATGACCAATCTGAAACATCCCCACTGGTTGGAGACGCAGAGTTCTGAGGGGAAATTAGGTGGGGGGGAGCATTTTAGTTCATTTTATGTGCAATGGGTGAACATCAATGAATTCACATTTCATATTAAAAAAACATTTAAGGTTTTAATGGTGTGTCTCGGTTTTGGTATTGTCTCTTTTAGTGCTGGAGTTGAGCTTTTGTCAAGCTGTATGGATTATTCTGTTTTATAATAATGAGGTCAGTTTAATTAGCATTATAGAGCTACTGGCATGTGACTGCAGCTATGCTGTATTTCCCCCCTCACCAGCGTAATTACTGAATGAATGGTAGAGCAGGGCCTTGATTATGGGTCACGTCATCTGTGTAGTATGCACGTTTGTTTAGCACCTTTCAAGCAAAAAAGTGCTTGGTTTAAGGTGGAGGGATTTGAAAACACAAAGTAAAATAGATCAATTAAAATACAGAATACAGTTATAGTACAGAATAAAACATGTAACGACGTGCTTTCACAATTTCTCATTTATTTGAGAAACAGATTACTATAAAAATCGATTATAGTGGAGTATATATAACCTCACGTGAGGTTTTGGTTTTCCATTGATTGCCATGTGGTGATGATGTGCCCTTTTGATCGCGGATATGAAGGTGAAGCCCACTTTGTTCGCTCTGCTCGTGGTGAGAGGCTGAGATTAAACAGGGCTGTTAACTGACTTTCTTCCGCTCTGAATAACCGCAGGCTGCGGAGACGAGAGGCCGTACCCCGGGGTCGACTCTCCTCGGGTCCGGCTCTGCGCTCAGATGCTAGTGGGAGCTGGGAGGCGATTACAGACGATTATTTTCGGCTGTCTGATTCTACCGCGAGCCCCCGTTTCTTTTGTGCTCCTTTTTTTTTTTTTTTTTCCTCTAACGCCTCGCGGGGCTGCTGCTCGGCCGCACGCGCGCACGCACGCGGGTCTGCAGAATCCATGCAGCTCCTCCTCGAGGGGGTCGCGGTGACTGAGAGCCCCCACCCCCTCGTCTCTCTCCCTCTCCCCCCCGGCTCCTCCTGCGCCCGCCCCGACACCGATTGTTGACAAAAGACGCTGCGAGACGGAGCGACGGAGCCCGGAGCCCGGTACTGGTGAGCATACCGACACCTTAACTTGACTTCTTTCCCCGTAACGGTTACAGAGGAACGGGGCGAAGGCGGGTAGGCGGCACGAGGACTCCTCCGTTTCTGGAAAACCGTGAGTCACAACGGGCTGCTTTGTGTCCGTAGCGGCTCGCATGTAGCCAGACGTTAGCCGTAGTAACACTGCGGGGTCGGTCCCCTCCTCCTCCGCACCGCCCCCGTGTGATTCGGTATCATATGATGCTCATTTCTGTCTGTAGCCCGGGGCACATTATGACAGCTTTCCGTCTCTCTTTGTGTCTTTGTGTGTCCCCTCTCCGGAAGGTGTGGCCGAGGTGATTCGGTTGTCGGTGGCGGTCGGACCGCAGCAGGCCGGTGTGAACTGGACGCCCCCCTTCCTCCTCCTCCTCCTCTCCTCGCTATTGGTATTTACCGACAAAACCAGCGTCCGAGATGGGTCACTCGGTGTGAGTGGAAGGGCCAGACCAGCGTCACAGTTGGAGGAGGCTGCCTTGGGCAGGTCTATTCAGCCGGGAATGCTGTGAGCTGAGACGGCCAGGCACTCTGGATCTGACCGGGGACCCGTCATTCCCCCGGAGCCTTCGCGGCTCCAAGCCGCGTCCTGAGCCCTCCAAGATGGGGAAGTGCGACGGGAGATGCACGCTGCTGGTGATATGTTCGCTGCAGTTGGTGAGTGTGTGTATATGTTGTGTGTGTGTGTGTGTGTGTGCGCACGCGTACGGCGTGCACGGTCAAAGCTGGCTCTTCTCACTCACCATGATGATATAATTAGAGCAGCGTGCTACAGACACACATGCACATTGTAATCAATTTTTGTCCAGCTTTGCTGCGCAGTCACTAAAAAAAGCTTTGAACTGCAGCTGCTGGAGTGCCATGCCACATTACAGGGGTGTGTGTGTGTGTGTGTGTGTGTGTGTGTGTGTGTGTGTGTGTGTGTGTGTGTGTGTGTGTGTGTGTGTGTGTGTGTCTGTGTCTGTGTGTGTGTGTGTTATAAGCAGAGGGAGCAGGGCATGGGGTGTGCTTTGGTGTCAGGGCAGCCTGTCCGTAGAACCATGTGAATGTTAAGCACAAGAGGGACAAGGAGGCCCTGTTCACCATCTGGTCTCCATTCGGGAGTTAAAGTTTACTGCTCATTGTGCCTAGAAATAGCTTGAGACTATCCCTCTAAAATGTAATAAGTGTGTAATGTGAGACAGTATTAGCTATTCCTGTAGCGAGAACGATGCAGGCACGGACGGCAGCAGTGCGAGGGCAGTTATCCCGGCTATTATTTGCTGGGCTGATGGGTTGTTGTGTGGAGGGGGGGATTCAGCTGATAGATTCTCATTAGTTTTGGGGGAGCTTTTGGGGGGTGCTCCTCTTTTACAGTCACTGGACTGGCTGGTGCTCCAGGCAGTTACCATGGAAACAACTGCGGCAGACCTATGTATGTGTCCCTGTCACTGTCTGTGTGTGTGTATCTATATTTGGTATATGTGTGTGCGTTGTGTGTGAAACCTTGATCTTGTGTGTGTCGTGTTTGTATGTGTGTTGTGTGTGTCCTCGGTCTTGTGTGTTGTGTTCCCCCCCCTCTAATGTTCTATACGTGAACCCTCCTCCTGTCCCCTAGGTGGCAGCCCTTCAGAGGCAGGTGTTTGATTTTCTGGGCTACCAATGGGCTCCCATCATGGCCAACTTCCTGCACATCATGGCCGTCATCCTCGGCATGTTTGGCACCGTGCAGTTTCGCTTCAGATACCTTATCTTTGTGAGTATATTCTTCGCCTTCTGATGATGAGATTGGTTTACTTTAACTCGATAAAGCATGAGTTAAACTCTCACAGAAAAACTGATCTCTGATGTGTTTGTTTGGCAGTATGCAGTATGGCTGGTTCTTTGGGTGGGTTGGAACTCATTCATCATCTGTTTCTACCTGGAGGTCGGAAACCTGTCTCAGGTAAAAATCTGTGTGTTGTGTGTGATGCTCCTGACAACTTGGACGTTGGTTCAAATTCCTCTTTAGTTAGATAACTGCTCTGTTGAGTAACATTTTTATAATCAGTTAATTGTTTAACTCACTAGTTCCTGAACTTCTGTGTTTGCAAGTTCTCATTCCATGTATCTGCATGCTGTTACCAGTTAACCCATTGAGTGTTTAATCCTCCATTCATTTGGATATGCTATATACAATTATACCATTTATTATATAGAACGAACCCAACCGTTCTCTTGTTCCAGCTTCACAAACTGACACATTTGTAGGTTTTCTCTGTTTGATGTCAGTGTGAATTGGATTCTAGGAAGTTTTGATGCACTTTTTCGAGACTAACCGGTTCATTAAAACATAATAAACTGAAGAAAACTGCAGTAGCCCTATTGTAATGTATGTATGCACGTGTTTTCAGGACAGGGACTTCCTCATGACGTTCAACACGTCCCTTCATCGTTCGTGGTGGATGGAGCATGGTCCGGGTTGCCTGGTAACGCCAGTGCTCGACTCTCGCATGGCCCCTGACGACCACCATGTCATCACCGTCTCCGGGTGTCTCCTTGACTACCAGTACATAGAGGTGTTGAGTTCGGCGATTCAGATCCTATTGGCTGTATGTATCTTATACAAGCACATTCACACACACAAGCAGATTATCACGCACTGCGTTTTCACGATTACAAACACATAAAAACCCAAATTTTCTTTACATTGTTAAAAGGTATTCTTAGTTTTTTAGTTTACAGACGTAAATGAGCAGTGTCTCTGCATCTGATTGTGTCTCCTCAGCTCTTTGGCTTTGTATATGCCTGCTACGTGAGCAAAGTCTTCCAGGATGATGAGGACAGCTGTGAGTATTTTTGTTTTCTCCTAAAAGCTTGTTCAACCTCTTCCTGCGGCTTGTTCAGCTAATTACGTTGACTTGTGTCATACTGTCGAGGGGGCTTTTGTGTTCGCGATCCATAGCTTTGGATTTGCGTGCTGTCAGGATTTAGTCTTCTCCTGCCTGAGTCATGCTGAGCAACATCACTGCAGAGGATTCCCTCTGGGTTCTCAGAGCGCTCTATCTGGGGGCAGAATCTGAGACGTCTGCCAGCAGATTCCAGCGTGTCCGTGTGTCTGCTGGCTGGTGCTCGTCTGTGGGCTTGGGTTTGCCATCTTTACGTCTGGATGGTTCTTCTCCTCATGTGACTCTTGTGAGGTTTCACTCTCACTCAACAGTGGAATGAAGTCCTGTAATTAGAAAATGAAATCATGAGCTTGGTTTCCTGTAGGAAGTGGAATGTTGCGTGAACAGCCTGTATGTCATAATTATATGCATGAAATGATATTAATAATATTTTCTTGATGCATTCATAATATTTATTTCATTTCTTAATGTATTTATGCAGTTCAGGACCATGATCACAAAGTATGGAGCACAAACAGGACATACAAAACAACAAAAAAGGCTCATGGCCTGACTTAAGTACAACAACCGCTACTTACAGAAAGGAAGGACATTATTCAAAAAGGCAGTAGGTCTACAAACAACTTTTGGCTTATCAGATAGTATTAAAAAAAATTAAACACAGATGGTCATTCAAGAAATAAATAAATACGATACTCGTCTCCCAAATGATTGTTGTTACAAAGTTGCGGATCCTCTTGTTTTCTACCAATGAAAAGCTGGCGTGTCATCTTGCTTTTCATACAAAAGATATTTATTCAATTCAAACTCTTATTTTAAATTGTACATAAACATCACATTATGTCATACTTTAGTTCACAGTAAGTTTTAACCAGTTGATATTATTACACTGTTTTTAACAACATCAAAAGTGTTGTTTGTACTTTTGTAATAACATGAACACAGAGCATATTATTGAAGATTGCACTTAAGAACTTACGTCAGAAATTTGATGTGCAGTTTGTCAAATATGTGTTTTTTATATATCCCATCCTATAAGTTTGTTTGAGGCTGATGCTAATATTTTTATACATACATTTGGTAACTTTTTAAAAATCCAGTAATGATATGTTAATTTTTTACATAACATAACATAAACAATCATTTTGGACAAGCAAAAGGTTTGTTTTTATAAAGAATTGCAACCAATTCAGTGGGATATTTGACAATTATAAAAAATAAACTTTTTGGCAGACAAACTATGGACCGTAAACACTGTTTCTAAATTAAATCAATCAAATTTCTTACGCACTTATTTTCTGCAGTATTTGCCAATATATACACCTGATACCATCTGCAACAAACTAATAATGGCCAATATTTCAAAGAAAGAAAGATTTTTTTTGCCACAAAGCATCATCACAGGAGTAATTTTATTAAAATGCATCTGGAGAAAAGGGATCCAAAACTTGTGGTCTGTATTTCCACTGATGCAAACATTTAGGGATTGTTTTCTTTTTCAGGTGGCACCACATGAGTTTGTTCCTCTGAATCGATTAGAAAGACTAGAACAATGTATCGGTGACATAGAAGCAGTGAGAAAGATGATGTATTGTTGCATTTCTGCAGATTCTGATGTCACACAGGTTTTACAGTGTAATAACAGAGCACTGAAAGCATTATGATACCTTTAATGTCAAAATAGAATCTGAGCTTGAAATAAAACACTTGGTTTAAAAAAAAATAAAATACAGATTTAAGGGAAAGTGGAATGATGTCATCCCTTCTCCTTTCTCTCCTTTTGAAGTTGATTTCATTGGTGGCTTTGACTCATACGGCTACCAGCCTCCTCAGAAGTCCTCCCATCTGCAGCTGCAGCCTCTTTACACGTGAGTAACAAATATAACATTCTCTGTTTCCCCCCTATGTTGTTCTCCTTCTTATGGTTCTCATTGTTAAACATTTGTCTTTTATGGGGTACTCCAGAAATTTAGCGTTGCACTTCTAAAAAGGTTTTGGGAAGATAAAAGTGAATATAGCAGAAGCTGAGACATCCAGACCTTTAGGCTCCATCCTTCATATCCTAGTATGCATCCTTGTTTCGCCTCCTAAACGCCTGTTTCTTTTAACACCTTCAGTTTGTAATGCATGATTCTTGTTAAATATTCTCAAGCGCTGCCAAGGTTACTCTAATGGCATTATCAAGGTTATTTTTTTAAACACCAGAAAGCTCCCCCCAAAGGCAAAGAAGATATTGTACTAGAATGTTTTCCTCATGACAAGGAGGTCAGACTTGATGTGTGTAATCAGTGGAGTGCCCCTCAAATCCACACAATACTGTAACATTGATGTGAATTCCTCTGATCCCATTCCTCTGCATCCCAGGGCTGGTTAACCGTGGCTGGTGCCCCCTTCAGGACAAACCCTGACGGTGTCACTATGGATGGAAAGCGGCGGGTTGCCCCGATTACACTCACTCTGTGTGTCACAGTTTACCGGAGGAATGGACTTACCCCACCCAGAGGGAGAGACGTCTGTGCGTGTGTGCATGTGTGCTTGTGTCCGAGAACGAGAAATACAGCCCTGAATAGAATGTACAGAGCTCAGGGATGAACCAGCATGCAAGGTGGTGTGATCGGATGAAGGAGAGGCAGGAAGCAGGAGAGCTACAGAAGACTGAAAAGAGCTGGAGACACCTCTGTCAAATCACAGAAGACACACTTCACTAAAACTGCCAGCTCTCAACACTCCCACAAGTGTGTGTGTAAGTAAGTGTGTGTGTGTGTGATTGTGTAACTCCACAGAACTAGCTGGTGCTTTGTGGCTGCACCCTGGACTCTTACCACTCAGTGTCCTTGTGAATTATTTCTTTTTGGGTGCTCATGTATGTATGTATGTGTGTGTGTGTGTGTGTGTGTGTGTGAGGGGGGTGGGTGGGGATGTGGGTGGGGGTCACATAATAAAAAGAGGCACGGCTCGTACCTGTTGTCGTTTTAGAATGTGGTGATGTCAAACTAGAGCAGTCTTACGATTCCCATTCCCAAAGCCATCTTCCCTTCCTTCCATGCTGTTACAACCACTGTTGACATTGAAGCTGGTGCAGCAGAATGGATCAATTTTATTATTGACCAAAGCCAACAACGAGTTCTTCCGTCTCCTAAAACTTCCTAGATTGTGTCTCCAAGCGCATTAGTTCCTGGAGGTGTACTTTTTGTAGTCTCATAAGGAGTCTCAGAAATACTCTTTCACTTTAAAAAAAAAAGGCAATATAATTTGCGTATAACAGTTGCGCATGGTAGATTAAAGCAAATGACACTCAAACAGCAGTAGATAGTGCATTTGTTGGGGACTATTTTCAGCTGTTCATGTGAGTGAGTACTACTTACAGCAGCACAGTGTATGTGGGATCATCTCAAAATAAACTACAGTCCCCAGATTCATCAGAGTGAAGGAACAGATCACCTACTGCAACAGTGAGGCTCGTGTTTTGTTGTTTTAATCACTCTGGTTCCACAGACAATACTTGTTAGTGGGATTAATAAATAGTTTTGGCCTTTTTATGTGACTTGGTGACAATAAGAAAAATATAGATTATGACCAGATTTATCCTTTAAAGTTCTGGGTTACTGCAAAAAAAAATCTAGTCAAATGTCCATTATCAGGATATTTTGTTTTCACGAAAATAAATTCAGCCTACTGTACATGTAATGCTATTAATTAAGGATGCAGATGGCTTTGGGATCACGCATTAGTGTGTCTATGGGGGGAGGGGGAGGGGGATACAGTGGGGGTACTGTGCATGTAAATAACCAGCCAATGATTGTTTTGTTGGTTTCATTTAGAAAGGGGGTTGCATTAGGGGGCGGGTATGGCTTGGGGAAGATGGGTACACATCAAAGGTTTTCTTTATTCTTGTTTCTCTTCTTCCCTCTTCATGAATATCCTCGTGCTGCCCTCTCCTAAACCATCTTCAGCTGATTCTCCGTATCATCTTTCTCAATAAATGCATTCACATCTGCCGATAAAGGAGACCTGAGAGAAACCTAATCTCATGATCAGTAATTGGAGACATGAGGAGGGAAAATAGAGACAGGTATGATGTGAAGACCTTGTTGGGTGTGAGGAGAAGTTTGAAATAATAAAAAATACACTTTCTACGTTAAATATGACTTCTGTAGTCATCTGTAGACACATTGTCTCACTGCAACTAAAGGTTGAATAAAATCAATGTTTTCATTCCTAATTTATATTATATTAATATCTGGAATTTGGGAATACATTTTTGCCGAATTAGTTGGGAAGATTCTGGTGAGTTGATGTCTACAATGAGGATTTGATTTGTCAAAATAACATAATGCATGTTAAAGAAAGACAGTCCGACATTACAAAATAACACTATGATATTAAGAAATGTATTTTTTTTAACTTGCCGTGCTTAAGAGTAAGCATGTAAATTAATTTCAATGTTAAGTTAATATTCTGATAATTTTATCAAAATAACTTAGTATAAAAATGACTGCAGACATTTTTAAAGTGACTCATTATGTGCTTATTGCTATTGATTCTAAAAAAAAAAGTAGCATTTTTACCTGCTGTGTTGATGTATATCCTATTAATATTTTACTATGGGTCAAATCAGTAATTATTAATTTTTGAATTAGCTATTGAACCATATTTTGGTTGTTCAGGCAGCAAAATCCTCAATGAACATGACACATTACAACATTAAAACCGTAAAAAGGCAAAATGGTATAGGCTACTTGTTGAAGTGACTCGTCCAGATTTGTGACCTATTTTTTTATTTGCATTTCTATTTAAGGTGCAATAGTCTTAACTTCTATGTATGTACATCATTAGACTCCGGCTCTATACCTTAAATGGGGATACCTGAAACTTTAGGCCATTTAAGTGTGACTGGACCCAACGCTATGTTCAGCGGCCTGTCCAAAAAAAAAGAAAAGTCATATGATTACCATAGATTTTTTTCACAGGGCTGCCATAACCTAGTTGCATTACGTCACCCACACACCGGCTTGGGACCGTCTTTATTCCAGTCTGCAACCTCGGTGTCGCCGCTGGCATTTTACCAACAAGCTAAAAGGGTATTTCTGTTATTTGGGCCACACGCTCCCCTTTTTTCACACCATCCTCTTACATTCCGGAGGTGTAACGGAGCGTGCGGCAGCCGCACACTCGCTGACCGTGTGGCGCAGCACGTTGCCATGGCTGCCAAGCACCCCGTTACCTTAGAGACCCCGGTAAGCTACGTGTGGACCGGTCCACCGCCGACGAAATGACGTTATGGATAGTAAGCTACATTGTATTTAAGAGTGTTTTCTACTGTAATTACAGGTAACACGTATAAATACATATTTGTATTGCCATTTACTGCATGTTTTATTTTTGTAGTTTATTTTAGTGAGGTCTGTAGAGCAAATGTCTCTGTTTGATTTACAAAAGAAGCTATTTTTTCCAATACATTGAGAAATAAAGTCAATGAAGTCAAACCAAAAAACATTGTAGGCTAAATACACCCCACCATACTACATAACAAAGGGATCGGTCCGGTATGACCCTCCCTCCTCTCCCGGTTGGCGCAATCAACCGCACGCTCTCTCTCATCCCTTCCCATCATGCAGCGCTCTTGCCTGCTCCTCCGCTGAGCCGCCATGTTGTCGGAGTGAAAGCCTGGGGTGTCAGAGAGAAACTGGGGCTGAAATCCGCGTCCATCCTCCCTCTCCGCCGGTGAGTATCCCCGCTTACCCTGTCGCGGTAGCACGGGACATTCCGTAGTCACGCATCGGGGCAGGTATCGATGCTATGGCGGCACAGAGACGGTCTAGACGGGAGTATTTCGCGCGGCCGAAGCGGCTGCCTCTCTTTGCTGCCTGCCTCCTTCCTCCCGTTGTGTCGGTCTTCCGCTCTAGACAGCTCTCGGGCCTTTGTTAGCATCCGCGTCACGGGGACCTGCGGGGCTGCAGGCTCGGCAGACAGGTAGAGACCCGTGGTGTTCATTGATAACGGGATGTTGGGGCACAAGTGCCAATGTTAAAAACACTGTGCGGAGCCTGTGTTTGGCCACCGGTGCGACCGGGCTGAGGTTGTGTCGGGGAGGCCGTGTTATTGTTGTAGACACGGGGCATTGAGTCCTCCATAACATATCTGGCGTGAGCGGACGCAAATGCACGAGCATGAACCCCCCCCCCCGGTAACCGTGACGACCGCTTTCACGGAGCTTCTACATAATGCCTCTCCTTTTGTTGTGTCATGTCTGTCAGGAGGGGAAGTGTTTGGTCTGTGCTGAGACACCTAATGTCATCTCCTGCTTGGTGCAGGTTGCCTGCTCGCATTGTCACACCCCTGCCTGTGCCCGGTATGCGGTGGTTTGATCCCCGGTATTGAATAATGATTAACCCAGTTAGATTTTGGAGCACAGTGCGTGTTTCCGTGTGCCGAGTTTAACTTGTAGCTTAACAAGCCGTGTGCGTTTCGCTTTGGGGGGGAAAGGCCAATGTGTTGTGGATTTCCGGGTGTTTCTCTACCTGATCTCGAGCTGTAGCAAGGAAATACAGAATACATTTCCCTGTTGCTCAACGAAGAGTGGAAGGGCAGAAATTGAGTGCACAAGTGTGCATGTGAATGATCACTTTGTAAGGTGGTTTGTTTTTATCTTATGGGACTGCTCTAGCGGTCATCTTTTTGTCTTTTATGGAGGCGGTGTGCTGCATAGTGGCTTCAGCAGGCATAAAGAGAAAGTGTGTTTGAAGATTCGGTGTCAGATAGTCTCTGGTAAAGTAAATTACTGTATATGGCTCAGTGTAAAAAGAGGTGCTATAATTTCGTCATGGCATGTAGGGACACTAATGTGAAACTAATAAAGATTAGAGCTTGTTGGATAAAGACAGGTTGTAAAATACAAATTACATCCCTCTGAGTGCTTATAACCACCTTGCTTATTTTGCCCAATATTGACCACGGTCACCATGCAGTGTCGCCCATGCACATTGCGTATTTCTTTGGTTTATCATTGCCCACACAATGACAATCTTTCCACCGGCCTTTAACCAGGTTGTTGACAAGGCCCCAATTTGTTTTAATTACTCTCTTTTGTTATGGATACTTTAAATATTTCCCATTTACTCAATACACTCAGCTGACAGGTTATTAAGTTCACCTAACTTAAAGCTAAGCTGTCTATAACAGTTAATAAAAGTTATTATTGTTTTATAGAGGTGAAAATTTGAAGTTATGGATTTAGTTTGTGGTGCTGTTGAACTGCATTGCATCACATACACACATACAGGTGTTTCCAATATTAAGATGTTTACCATCTCAGCCGCTCTCAGTAAAATACACTCTAATACAGCAGCACCTCAGACATCTCTAAAAGCTGGACTGATAAATTTGTCTGCATTTGTTTAAGCAGGGTGATGTTAATAATCTATTGGCTACTGTGCTCTTGTAGTGGTATGACATACTAGTTGTAACTGTGTGAACTTCTACTATGAGCAGTGATTTGCAACCACCCACCTTAAGCTATGTTTGCACAGGTTTTCATGACAACCAAGGTGCTTTGGATAGAACCTTGAACCAGAGACCTGTAACAAAATTGTGACAGATATGCAGATCATTGGGATAAATGTCTAAGTAGTGTTTGTGAGTGCTTAACATTAACCCCCTTTCCACCAAAATAAGCAAGTATAGTCAGGTTTTAGAATAGGCGATAAACTCATTGCAATTATAACACGCTGCTGCGCCAGCCTTTTGTTTTTTTAATCAAAATCTGTGATAAAATCGTCCCATCAGTACCCGTGACTACTGCAAAGTCATTTGTCCTGGGACTGAATGCCTTTTGTAAACATTAATTTCTATGGTCCAGAGGCAGACCAGGTTTGTTTGGTTCCAGACACATGCAGCAGTAACGTTAACAGAAAGTCATGGTGGCTGCAGGTTGGCAGTTAAATCACCTGCCCTGGCTGGCTTGTAAAGTGATTCCCTCATTTATATTTGTAGCTGTTGATCCCAGCTCCATCTTTTGATGAACAGAGATGAAGTAGCTTTAATTGGAGGATGCCACTTTGCCCCAAGAATGTATGACTCATTTTAGTGCGGTCCCTTATGTGGCTGCAACCTCCAACCTTTATCATGTACTTAGTGTTTTGCCGGGGTGAACATATCTGTTTTCTTCTATGGCAGAGTTGGATACAATGCTTGACATGCAGCATCTCTCTGTATATTGCACTGTGCAGTATGCTCAGTTGTTGATTCATTAGATACACCCATGTAAGGAATGATTCATGACCCTGCTTGGCGTTGGGGTCCTGCATCATGCTGACTGTCCCAAATACTCACTTTATAGTCCGCTATATAATAGTGCTTTCTGAAGGTATTGTAATGAAAATGATTATACCATACATAGTAGACACAAAGTATCCCGCAATTCATCTTTAAAAGCTGTGTTCAACCAATGGTCACTAACTGAGCACTATATACCATCATGCATTGCACTGAAGGTAAAAATGACAGACGGACTAGAGAAGAGGGTTCAGTCTGATTGAGACCAGTCCATGAGTTCTAGTGCAAAAATAATGTATTTATGTGAGTAGAGCAGCAACTCACAGTCACAAAGTACTTTGTATTAATTTATTCACTATTTTTGGGAAAATATGCTTAGTGCCCCCACATTTATAACAGTAGCGTATAACTTCTTCTACAATCTTTTGGTTCTTACCTTTCACAATAAAGCTGTAGAATTATTCATGGCATCACTGCTTAATGCACAGCATTCCAGTAATGGGCATTTCAACCAAATGGCTTATAATATGTTTTTATTACCCTCCAAAATGTCTGTTTTTATTATGGATGGTCCACCAGCCTCAATTGATCTGGCACATTTTAATTGTACGACAGCAGTGATATAATTAACTGCGCAGAGAAAATGACCACAGTGTCTGAAAATGTCTTAATTTTGTCAACAAGCTCATTATATCTCTACGTGGTCTTCTACATGATCCTCTACATAATCCCCAATGTGGTCCTCTACGTAGAACTCCCTGGATAGCGAGTACAGAGTAGTGAATGAGTGATTTTTGGTCGCAACTTTAAGGGTAAATTATGTCAGAATGACCTGCTCGCTATACATTTTCCCGCTTATTACATTTGCTAAAGAAACTGATTATTTGACCTAGAATATTGATTATGTTATTGATTCCGCTAAAGAACTGCATCCATAGCTAATGTCTGTTATTCTTAGCAGCGGCCTGGGATTCAGAAATAACAGACCATAGGATGACTTAAGTGATCAATCTGAACTGAGAATGCAACAAAGCTGTCTATTGACTAAAACTACTGCAATCTCAAACTCCATTACTGCAGAAAACAAACATCTTTTTGATTGTATCATTTTTTGAGACTACGGTAGTTGATGCAACGTTTTTATTTATTTTATTTTTTAAGTAAGTTTTGCTGTTGACATGTAGTGGTGTTTCTAATATTCATTCTACCATCACTGATATAAGCAGGATGAACAACATATTAGAAATGCATTTTAATCTCATAAAATAAGTTTTTATTGCAGTGCAGCTGTAATAAGCTTCATTAGTTTAACCTTGGTGTAGCAAATAAACTGACAGCTGAATGTAGTTTGATATGAAAATCATCTAAAGGTACAGGATTAGTTCAGATCTTTTTTTTTTCGATCTTGTGTAGCTAGGAGTTGTCAAATGTGGGAGGCTCATTTACATGAGACGATATTGTGCATACTTTTTAAAATGAATGTTGGACTGATATATGTTTCAATTGGATTATATACATAAAGGCATACATACATAGTTAGTCTTCTGTCAGACTGACTCATAGTTTTATATGTCGGGTGGTGGAATAGTGTCTATGCTAGTGCAGCTGCCTCGATGACTTGTAATCTGCATGTGGTATTGCGAGATAGTTAGAAAGATTAGTTTGACTTGCTGAATCACTCTAACTGCATTTAAGTTATTACAATTTTTCTTGCTTAAAACTTGACTCACTTGCCAGTTTATTAGGTAAACTTGCACTTAAACTTTGCAATGAATCCTACTTTTGCAAAGGTGACAATGCAATTTCACAATTTGTTGTTGAAATTATGAAAGTGAGGTGTTGACTCATCATCATGGTCTTTTTTTGTAGTCTTTGCTCTGCGGTGTTTAATTGTGCTGCGTTATAATGAGAGGTGTTCCTAGTACATTGCCTCTTCTCTGTGGTATACATGAAGCAGTCATGCTGTTTAAACTGTGGCCTTCAAACTGTTAGGCTCCATGAAATCTGTTTTCACAGATTCTTTGTTTTCCATTAGATTTTTCTCAATCATTTTTTATTTTTGTTCAAGATTTAAGCATATTTGATTCTGACCATGTGGTGGATGTATAAAGTTTCAACGATTCATAGGTAAATATTTAAAATGAATGCAATCCAAATCAATCTATGTAATCTAACACAACATACATTACACAATTTGTACATTTTTTTTTATCAAAGAATGTGATTCAATACAGTTAAAAAAAAAAAAACCAATACATTCCATCCCTTTTGTTAAACAAACCCTGCCATGGTCTCCCTCAACACGTCTTGTGCTCTCATTGCCTGCAGTTCCTGGTCGATTCAAATAGCTTGCTCAGCAATGCAATAATGGTATTTCATAAATTGTATCCACATTATGGTAAATTCCACAATATTCTGCTTTTTACAGCTGATTCCTTTTTTTATCATCAAATTCAGTGATACCATCTGTGTTTGCCACATTGCAGAAATCCTAGTTGGCTACACTACAGGAGTCCTAAAACCTGGAAATGAGTTACCCTTTTTGCACTTCAGTTCCCTTGTCTCAGAAGCGATGGGTTTTTTTTTCAAGTGGATTTTTGGTTAGACGTCTGAAATAAGGACTGTGCAAGCTTTCTTACGGTTGTTCTGCATTATAAAATACACCAGTAAATATCACTTTGGGCATTTTTATGCCGTTAAGTGTTTTAAAAAAGGGAGTCCCTAACAACTGGCTAAATGAGACTACAAAACCTCATAATGCTGGCTAATCTGCCTTTACAGCCTTGTTGTGTACTCGCATCCATGCAACTGTGTTGTAGTTTGTTTACAGCCTAATGTTGGCTTTCTACTTCTGACAATTGCATTCCCACTTCTAAAATCATAAAAGTGGTGTTCATTTGTGAAGGTTATTTTGCTGAACAAACCTGGTCAGTACCATGATCTTATATTATTCCAAATCCAATGTGAAAATCTATTGACTTTTTGTCGATGGAACTGTTGATGCTAACTAGCTTACTAAGTTTAAAAATAAATATTAGAATCCTTATGGAAGATGTATTGCAGGGGTGCAGTTTTTAGGCAAGTGTGCTTCCTAAACTGACGACTGAGTACAGGGTCTGCTTGTTAAACCGGTCAGAGCTTATCAAACATTTTGTTCATTCAATGTATTGACACAGTATGCCATTCTTTGTATGACAGATGTATTTTTCTTTGGACAGGCTGTGGTGGAATGAGCAGTGTGTGTGTGTTGAAGAGGAAAGCAGTGCTCTGGCAGGATTCATTCAGCCCCCACCATAGAACTACATCTCCCAGCATGCCCGTGGTGCTGAGCAGCGGAGGACATGCCCCTCCAACTGGGCAGACCCCTCAGGCCACACCCCCCAGCCAGCAGGTAAAGCCCACCACCATGACACATTAACATATTTCATTAATGAATCGACCAACATCTCTTCATAGGGAACCTCGAGTATTTGGCATCCTTAAAAAAAAAATTCTGTCAATGACTGCAAATATTGGCTAAACGAAACCTCTGGCTGGAAAAACCTCTTGGCATCAATATGGCTTCAGAGTAAATTATAACACTAGAGTTATTCAGAGGGGGCGACAATTTGGGCTTGTGAAGCCATCTGGGCTCTGTTCACTTATGATGTTAATTTGCCAGCTCTAGTAGTAGTAGTAGTAGTAGTAGTAGTAGTAGTAGTAGTAGTAGTAGTAGAGTAGACTCACAACGTTGTGTGTCAGTCTTAAAGAAAGGTCTGACTCTGCACTTTATTTCATCATTCTGGTGTAGATGTAAAACGCTCTGGCTGTGTTTATCCTTTTTGAAACTAATCACAATCACCTGGGCGGCACAAGACACAGGATGTAGTGATGGTGTCCTAGCAAAACTGCACTGATAGTGGTAGGGGAGGAGAATGCTGCATGAAATAGGCGGCCAATGGCAGATTTAAAGGTTTAGATGATTCAGATTCAGATTTGTCGGCCCACAGTCCAAATCCGGTCTTTGATGTGTATGACATGTCTTTCATAGTTGCTGCTAGTCGGATTGGCCGTCCACAGCTGAGATACCAGACTGCTATCAGGTTGTCATGCCTCAACTTCAGTGTACTGCAGGGTGCCTATAAAGGACCATTGGTACTGTTACTACTTGATAACTAGGTTGGCATTTTTCATGACTAATGCTGGAAAAAACAGTACAGTCCATCAGAAGTAGCATTTTAGTCTGATTGACTGATTTCCTGAACTTGTTCTACTGCATGCTTTGCGTGTGTAGAAGACCACGCCCAGCTGTTTGTAGACCATGTGGACTGATTCTTTGAAGGTGGCGTGTTGTGAAGAACTTTGTGTTTAGCCTCAAATTGTGTAAGAGAGTAAGTCGTCTTTAGTTTGCCAGTGAAAAGAAATGCTGCCTGAAAGTGCTAATGATAAAGAACCTTTTTTAATGTCCTGGCGCAAAAATGTCAGATTATTTCCACCTGGGATTGAATGTCTTTGTTTATGTCCAGCAGATTAATTACTTATTGAATAACTCGTATAAATCCATTCTTTTCTGCTAAAAGACTAAAGAACAGACTTGTTTTAATAGCAGCACCCTGGCTTGTTGTGTTTTTGATACTTGATTGATCGTCATTCTTACCCCTGATACTTCTACTATACATGGAATATGTATTTGTACTTAGATTTAATTGTATTATGTTGATTCTTATATTCCACATGATGCTTGAGTCTGAGTTTTTTTCTACAAATCATTGATAAATAACTTAAAATCCTACTAAACTAAAAACGTACATGTCAGCAGTTGTCTGCTTGTTACCGTTGCCAGTAATTTTAGGATAATGTGCATGTCTGTGTCTGTCTCCCAGGGTGTGGTGGGTGCTGGACGTTCCCAGGATGATGCCATGGTAGACTATTTCTTCCAGCGGCAGCACGGTGAACAGCCTGGCAAACATCGCTGGCCCACCGGAGACAACATCCATGACAGCCAGGTGTGTGTGTGTGTGTGTGTGTGTGTTTTGCTCAAGTGGAAACGTTGTATTGTCATACGTACTACTGTTTACTTGTACAACGTTCACACAAACCTTTCTACACAGAAAACTTCTTATGTAACCATAACATCTTGCTGAGGGAATACTAAAATATATTTTAAATGAGTCTGCTTAAAACATTATTGTTGCTAACATGAGAGTTTCTGATGAATATGGTACATATTTTAATTGATGCCTATTTGAAAAGGGTTTTGAGTCTTTAGAAACATAATTTTAGTGCTTCCTACTCATATTCTGCAAATCATTTATGGAGGCAATTACTAATTAACATAGCTAATTAAAGCTGGGTTTATGGTTATACATTAGCGGAGTATAAGAGGCATAACTGAGCTGTGTCTGCAGGTGCGATCCATGGACGAGCTGAACCATGACTTCCAGGCTCTGGCTCTCGAGGGACGCGCCATGGGAGAGGTGAGGCATCAGGTTTGATAATCAGGATCATGAATGATCTAGAAGGAAGTGACTTCTGGAACCACGTAGCTTCAATACCTCGTCTGATAATGGAGGCTATGGTTACTCACGGCATGTAGGCACCTAACCCTAACTTTGGATTAAACTCATTCGATTTGAAGATGTCAAATGTTTTATCTCAACACTTGACATGAAAATGGCTGCCCTGTATTTTGTGACTTGGACAACAAACAACAGGTTTGACTCTGATTGCTGCGGAGTCAAACTTGTCTAGCAGGTAAAGTAGTGTGGCTTGAAAAGCTCTGAAAGATGATGTATTTTTAATGTTAGCTGGTTGGACTGGCTTTTGGCTTGAACACAATCTACACTCCGTAATTCTGTTCATGTTGGACCAGTGCCTACAATTATTTTTGGCTGATTGAACTTAGTCCTGATGTACGGTAGTTTGTCTCGTATTGAGTGAACATTGTTTGGCTAGGATGGACTATAATACACCTGTAATGTGATGTATTACCATGTTACAAAAATAGTCGATAACCAACCCTTTTTAACCGATCATCGACGAGATTAAAATGTAGGCTATTATTTAGAATGGACAAATGCCTATTAAAAAACAAACACTACAACAAATGTTTTTCTTAATAGTGGACATATTCAGAAATAGCAGCACGTCGACATGCTGTGGGGTTAGTCTGGTGTCTGTTGGCTGTGACACCCATGGCGGAGAATATAAACCACTCAGATGGAATGCAGAGATAGCAGAGTGGCCAGCCTTGGGAAGCTCATCTGATTCAGACTTTCTATCAGAAAAAAAGATGGTGCTGGATTTCAGTGTCCCGGACAAACGGGAGAAATTCCAGTCAAATATTGTCTGTGTTTATCGAGCTTAAAAACAATTGATGGACAGGCTAAATGAAGAATGGCATCATCATGAACGCTCAATATTTTTTGTTTCCTTCGATTTGGAGCCGACGTATCAGCAGTCTCCGACTGCTTGATTTCAGAAGCGATGTGCTGAATTCATAATACTGACACTCAAATTCTAATCAATGTTTCCCCTGCATTAATTCTGCAGCATGTCATCCAAACATTTCCCATAACTCCAGACCACTAACGTTTGTTTTGTATTGAAGGACAGACACATTGTGAATTTTGGAAATTATAACATCTAAAGAATTATTCTGCTTCAGTCCATGTTTTTTCCTCCCACTTGCTTCAGTGCACACAAAGAGAGGCACGCACTGACATCAGCTACACATCATAATCTATTTTGTCAGGTCATAAACATTTCATTGTCTGACAACCAGTAGTGATATGTGATATGAAAGAAGTAAATCAGTAACACATTGTCTGCCTAGGTGACTAAACACATAGCTCAAGGCATGCTTACTTCTCTTTGGAATTTTTATAGCCAGGTGAATATCCTTCAGCTAAATCAGTTACCTTGTCATGACACTGCCTGAGAAAACTGACTCCATATTGGCTTAAAGTATACTTAAAGTAAATCTGACTTCCACTGACTAAATCTTCACCAAAAGAAAGGCTGAAATGTTATCCTGGTCGAAAGAATCGGAAACCTTTTAGGCTCAGACGGCCGGTTGAAAAACGTTCCGCCATGTGCTCACAATAGCTGTGCTACCATGTTTACCTTGTCTTTTCGTCTCCTCTGTTTTCTCTGTCTTTGTAGCAGCTGTTAACTGGTAAGAAGTTCTGGGAGGCGGATGACTCTGGAAAAGATGGACCAAAAGGAATCTTTCTGGACCAGTGGAGGGACAGTGCATGGGGTGCCTCAGGTAAAATACCAGTCTTGCTTTTGTTTGTGATACTGCGGTAGACATTAGGCTTTGAATAATGATTATGATGGTGGTGATAATAATAATAATAATAATAATAATAATAATAGTAGTAATAATAATAATAATAATAATAGTAATAAATATGATTATGAGAAACCCCAGTAGAGACGATTCAGATACCCCCAATGCAGCTGCAGGCAAGGGAGACGATCACAAAACAATGAACAGAAGGTTGTAACAGAAGAAATTAAAAACCCAGGGGGACTATAACCCATCAATGAATTATAATTAGACTGATACAATTAAAGTCTAATAAAAGATGTCCAGTAAAATAAAAACTCAGAAAATTGGTCCAATAGGACTTGAATGGAAACATCTCTTAATATGTAAAAACAAACGGTCTCTACCCCACTCCAAGTTATTGTCAGACATGTCTTTGGAAGCACATATTTAATAAGTAGTTGGGAAGTCTGGCTTGTTGGATGATAACATTTGCAGCAATACAAGAGTGGAATATGCAGTTATTGCTCTGTGTAATAACTTTTAAATATCTATACTTTAAAATGTTATGTCAATGGTCCTTATGTATTGGACGGTATCCCTGCATGAATGTTATTTAACATTCCCTCTTCCTCGATTGTTAGATCACTCAGTGTCTCAGCCAATCATGGTGTCCCGTCGGCCAGGGCAAGGTTTCCATGGTGGCGGTGACGTCGGGGTGGGCTCGGTGATGTCACCACGCTCTGAGAGTGGAGGGCTAGGAGTTAGCATGGTGGAGTACGTCCTCTCCTCCTCGCCGGCTGACAAACTGGATTCCTGCCTCCGAAAAGGACCTTATGTAAGTCTAAAGGCTATTCTGTGTTACGTATTTGCACTTCTTTCTTTCTCCTCTGCATCACCTAATCTCTTATCTAATCGTAACGATCTTGACTTTTCATTAAAGTCGTTCAGCATCCTTCAATAGCCTCATCATCCCAGTTTTTCACTGTCATATTTCCTGACTTTCTATCACGTAGGGGCAGAGGGATGGAGAGGTCGACGAGGAGAAGAGGGAGAAGCCAAAGGCAACATTTGAAGGAGAGAAACTGAAAGAGTTGACAGAAGTTGAAGTTGATGTAATTAACGACGTCATCAACCCCAATGGGCTGCCCGTGCAGAATGGCCTTGACGTCGACGTCAAAGAGTTTGGGTAGGACTCGCCGCCACACAGGCACTCGCAACTTGAAATACTTCCAGCCTTTTAGATGTAAACTAATCTCCATCTCCTTCCTCACCCCTGCAGTCGTCCCCCAGGCAACATGCCGGTCCCTGGTCCTGAGGGTGACCTGCTTGGAGGTCCCGGGGGTGTAGGGGCTGATGGCATGACACCCATGGGAGGTGGTGGAGGCCCCAAACCTCCTGAAGACTTCTCTGGTGTAGAACAAGGTGGTGTCGCCATGGATCCCATGGAGTCAGTGATGGAGCCGCTTCAGTTTGACTACAACTCCCAGATGCCCATGGACTCTGCACCAACCGTGGGCTTATTTGATTACGCCAACCAGCAGCAGGTAAGGGCCACAGGCAGAGAGAATTATATCAACATTTGTCATTAGTCTCCGATAGGGGCAATATGGAGAAAATCAAATATCACAATATTTTTCCACCGATATTGCAGCGATATTCTATATTTTCATATCACGATGTTGATATATTGTCCAGCACTAATTTTGCATGAAATTAAAATGTGAGTGATCTGTTGTCGTGCCGTTTGCAGCTGTTCCAGAGAAACAACGCCCTAGCAGTGCAGCAGTTAACAGCAGCCCAGCAACAGCAGTACGCCTTGGCAGCAGCACAGCAGTCTCACATTGGTAAGAGAGTGTGTTTGTGTGTGTGTGTGTGTGTGTGTGTGTGTGTGTGTGTGTGTGTGTGGAACGCCATGATTTCCCATGGGATTTTGCGACTATGGCGGGTGGACTTTGGACACTGTATGGTACTTAGGGGCCTGACTCCTCCCACCCACCCACCCAAAATATTTTTTTGTACATTTCAAATGTTATTTGCATCAAGCTGGTGCACTTTAGGGCATCACTACTTATCACCATAGATCATTACACACAGCTTCACAACAGAATGCAAAGTGCAACCACATGGTTTTACACAGGACTCCATGTTATCTCAGCCATTTATTTTGAGGTAGATAAAACAAAGGAAACTGCACCTAAAATGTCAGATCAAAATGACAACTTATTCTATTTGCAGTCATTTGCTTCATTTGTTGGTCTGTGACTCAGTGAATGCTGTCATTTCTAGTTTTCATTTTCTAGCAGAAGAACACACAAAAAAAACGACATTTTGTTGCTGTCACATCATAGTTACTAATTAATACTGGGTTAATGTTTCTAAGATTTACTCAAAGGCAAGTAATGCTTAACAAGCCTAAGACTATTTCAGAAACATTTTAGTCCTGTGCTAACCTAAAACATTCTGGACTGCTTAATTTGGATTAGAATCTTAATTACAGTGTTTGTGGTGTATCCTGAAGTGGTTCTTGTGTGTTGAAGTTTCATTCTAGGAGTTTTCTATGAATTTATTCCGTGAGCTTCTTAAACGTTTTTAGCCCTGGTTAACCTTTTTTACCCTCCATGTTTTCTCAGGTCTGGCCCCGGCATTTGTGCCCAATCCTTACATCATCAGTGCTGGTCCACCAGGGACGGACCCCTACGCAGCTGGACTAGCGGCAGCAGCTACACTCGGTGAGACATGTGTTTTTAGTTTAGAGTTCCATGTAGATGTAGTGGGAAGATGTCAATGAATTTCCCACCGCAAGGATGTGCATTAAAACAGACATTCTAGCTCACCTGAATTTTGGGTATTTGTTTGTGTCTAGGTCCGGCAGTGATGCCTCCCCAGTACTACGGTGTGACCCCCTGGGGGGTCTACCCTGCCAATCTTTTCCAGCAGCAGGCTGCTGCAGCCAACAACTCGGCCAATCAGCAGGCTGCAAACCAGGGCCAGCAGAACCAACAGCAGGTCAGTCGGATGCTCGCCAAAAGATCTGGCATGCTGATTCTCAGTGGCTCAAGATGTGCCAGTTGAAATGTGCATTCAGTTTTACTGCTGCCTGGTTTGGACCTAGAAGCAGAAAACTCTTTGCAGCCTGTATAGATTATAAACCAATCAGCCGGAAAGGTTTCATCCAACTGTTGTTTATTTACTCCTGCTTGGCTCATGTATTCGTATGCTAATAAAAGGAAAGTGATCTTATCCTGGTTATCCATTAACATATGTTTCTCTGTTTGTGGGCATGTTTTTCACATTAACTAGAAGAACATGTGAACATGATAGAAAGTTATGTCTACAACGCACCACAGGTTCTCTGCTGTGGAACAGCTTTTGCACGGTTTTGTTTTTAATTCGCGTGTTGACGAACTCGAATAACTGTTGTTTTATTTTCCTTTTGTAAAGGTGATGCGTGGTGGGGGCAACCAGCGACCTTTGACCCCCAGTCAAGGTCAACAGAATCAGCAAAATGACCAGCTGGTTGCTGCGGCAGCAGTCAACTCAGCCCTTGCCTTTGGGCAGGGGTTAGCAGCAGGAGTTCCTGGTTAGTATGACCCTCTTTTTTTTATAAAGCGTTTCAGTCTGTCTGTTAAGATGGTGGGAACTAAAGTCCCCCACAAACATGCATCACTACATGAAAGAAAGGTCGCGCTTAAATCCATTTATATACAATTTAATATAAATATGATGTCTCTTTCTCAGGCTACCCAGTCCTGGCCCCTGCAGCCTACTATGATCAGACAGGGGCCCTCGTGGTAAACACTGGAGGTAGGAGTGGCCCTGTCCGCCTCATGGCCCCCGCGTCGGTCATCATATCTCCTTCTGCAGCACAAGCAGGTAACATGGCAATGCACATAAAGTCTCAAAGGTCTGGCCGGTCTTGTTTACTCCCACCGCAGGACAAAAAAGGATGTCATGCACGCACAATGGACTGCACAATGCTGTCCTTAAAAACATGCTCTGAACCGTCCCTTTCATCCAGAACATGCAATTAAAAGATTACAAGGCTGTACACTTTAGATCTAGCCATAGAATTTTACAAAGAGTTCCCATGAGTCCATATTGTATGTGAGTTTAGACACTTGGCGAGGTGGATGAGACGATGCAAAGAATTATTAATGGTCAAATGAAATGCATTCAGTTTGTGAGTTTGTGGTTTATGTGACTATTCAGTTTCAGAACAGAAAGCACGCCTGTGAAATAACTCAACCTGTTGTCCCTCCCTCCAGTTGCGGCAGCAGCAGCCTCTGCAGGTGGTGCTAACGGTGGTCTCGGCGGTGGGGCCAACGGTCCGTTCCGTGCCATGACGTCTCAGCAGCCTCAGCAGCAGGGTGGCCCCGGTGGCGCTCTGGGAGGAAGCTCCTTCTACGGATCCTCCTCCCTCAGCTCCTCCTCCCAGAGTTCTTCTCTTTTCTCACAAGGCTCTGGCCAGCCTGGACCAGGCTCTGCCTCCTTGGGCTTCAGCCAGCAAGCCTCATCCTCCCTCGGGGCAACACTGGGGGCCACGTTGGGAGGCTTTGGCACTGCAGGTAGGAATACACCTTTCCCAAGCAGTCAATTACTGGAGTATTATCAGTGTGGTAAGCTGATTTTTTTTAATTTTATTTTATAAAAAAAAATATGTTAGTTTAAACATAAGTGGTCTGCCCAACAGTACATACACATTTAACTGTTCCTTCATCATTTCACTGATCAAATTTACATCTTTGTCTCCCTCTAGTGGCCAATTCGAGTGGTGGCAGTGGTTCCCGACGGGACTCCCTGACAGGCAACAGTGAGCTGTACAAACGCACGCCTTCCAGCCTTACTCCGATTGGCCATGGGGGCTTCTATAATGGCACCTTGGGCTTCAGTCCTTCCCCTGGCCCCGTGGGCATGCCCCTACCCAACCAGGGCCCCTCCCATTCCCTCACACCCCCACCTTCCCTGTCCAATCACAGCTCCTCGTCCAACCTCAATCTAGGTAAGTGTCTTTCATTCAAGTGATTGGAATGACCAGTATCATTGATTGTATTGTTTCACAGTAGTGCTTTTTCTTCTACTTTTCGAGGGTGCTAGTGCTCTTTTGCCAAATACAAACCCGGCACTATGTTTACGTGCCAGAACCCACTAAGGATAACAGTTGCTGTAATCTACTGCACCTGTCATTGGGCCCATTATTTAAAAAAAAAAACCCAAAAAAACCTTGTTGAGCATGTGTAGGACAGAGCTGTGAAGACTCTAAAGCCTTAAGCGCTAAGTACCAACAGTTTATGGAAGCTTAACACATGGCCTGTTTGTGTTTTTAATTAGATGTTGATATGTACCACATGCATAAACTGAGTACTAAACAGGATATATTTATAGGTGCCCTGGTGTAGTCTCATAGCCAAGGAGTGTATTGTTCACATCAGATGTATGTAATTAGATGTTAATGTTAACACACCATTTTTAAACAAGTGTTAAACACTAAAATGTGTCCTACCTAACTCAAAACAACTGCTCTTCCAGTTAACAAGATCTCCCAAACCAAAAGACTTACATGTGACAACAGATGTTTTCAGGCAGCATGTTTTGAGGGATTAATTACTGAATAAGGCTTTTGTTGCTTCCTTTGTTTTCCGTGATTGACAGTTGGTGAAGTGTGACACTTGCTTCTTATGAAACAAAAAACAAACAAAACTGACGGAGCCTTGTGGAGATTTCATAAATACTGTGATCGACTGATTACCTGGATTTGACTATTGCCAGTCTTTGGAGAGATCATACTATACAGATATGATCTGCAGTAAATAGTAGCTTTTGAAGGAAAATAATTGAGCTCTGACATCCTCAACTACACTATGTACAGATAATAACCTATTATAAATGACCAGGATACAAATCATGCCCCTCAACCAGCAACAAACCCCTAGTGCAAGTGTTTAGCGACCACCTGGAGCAGATGTTGCTTGAGAAAATGTGTGTTCACAACTTTTGACTTTTTAAACACACAGGTTAGACTCTGAACACTTACACAACACAATGTAGTGCAGTTGAATTCATGGGAGGATGATCATTGGTAGTGTAGACAGCTTAATATTTAAGGCAGTGCTGCCATCCAGTGCAATGTTTCTGTGCTGCATAGCTTCAATCAAATTTATATTCAGTGCAGGAGAGTATGGTATTTTGTATGGTCTTGGCTTTTCGGTTCAGGCCTTGTATTTATGAGATTTTCCTCCTAATCCAAGAGTTTTTCTTGAATTTGAGACGTATTGGACTATTAGACTCAGGGTTTGAACAAAACCAGTTCTAACAATCATTCTCCTTGACCCCACAGGAGGCCTGACCAATGGCAGTGGACGTTTCATCTCTGCTGCTCCAGGAGCAGAGGCCAAGTACCGCAGCGCTGCCAGTTCAGGCTCCTCTCTCTTTTCACCCAGCAGCCAGCTGTTTCCATCGTCACGGCTACGCTATGGCATGTCAGATGTGATGCCGTCAGGTCGGAGCCGCCTGCTGGAGGACTTCAGGAACAACCGCTACCCAAACCTGCAGCTCAGAGACATTGCTGGCCACATCATGGAGTTCAGCCAAGACCAGCACGGCAGCAGGTACACGCAAGCAAATATCACTATAACCGAGGTCTAAAACACATGAGTGCTATTTAAACATGAGTGTCCTGGAAGTGGATCACAATTTGACCGGCTTGGCCTTTCTTCTTTGAAGACAACAACTCCCACATATTTCTAGTAAACATTCAGCCTCATCATTCATTTGAGCGGCTGACGGTCCACCGGCTAGCGGTCCCGGTCAGTCTGGTGGTGAGCGGGCTGATCCAGTGGCGAGGGGATTTTGGATATATACTACCAGGTTTCTAAGGATAGAAAGCTTGATGCAAATGGGTAGTATTCCTTTTTAATGTATCACAGTTTTCTCTCTCCATCATCTGCTGTCTGTCTTTTTCTCTCCGCTGTGACTTTAATGAAATCCGTTGCATGGAGTTTTCACCATTAAATTAAATTAGTCGTTCGCCATTTGTTTTGTTTTGGAGACACCAGTGCCGTTGCACTGGGAGACACGCCACACCGTAACGTAATGTTATGCAACATGGTGAGTTTTGTCGAATAAAATAAAACATCATGAAGAGAAATGTATCGTACTACATATTATAATTCATACTCCATAGGCTCACCTGTTGTACCTGTAGCTCTGTTGGTTCTCAGCCCACTGTGAGTCTCTGAGCTGACGTCAGATACCCACACAGTTCGTTTAGAGACCTGCATTTACATTTGTTATATTACGATCTCTATCACTCATCCGCTCACATTACGTTTACTGTCGATCTTTGCAGGCTTACATTTAATAGTATATTCAGGGTTTAAGCCCAAGTAAAATGACCTGGCAATGTCACTGGAGTGCCCCGTTCAATTTCTGATATTATAAAAATATCTATCGTTCACCATATCTTTATATTGGACATCGGTGGATGTGTCCCAGTGCAGTCGAGGACCACTGCTTTTTGTGTCAGCAAAGGTTTCACCACATTTCCCTCACAGTTTTTCTCATTCCAACTGTGACGGCTCAAATTCTCAGTTTAGGGGCCTGAAGGCAGTTCTGGAAAACAACCCTGGTCAAGTTCACAGTTGAGTGCTGGATTAAAGTCTGAACAGTCTGGATTTTCTCAAAAAGAAAATTACAGCCCTCAGGTTATATATATGAATTTACTGTCTTATTGTCGGGGGCAGGCTCAGTATAGACTCCTGTAACTCAGGAATAGAAATAAGGATTTAAAGCAGTGAATGTGACGGGGGCATTTCTGACACGGTGTCCTTTCCCAGAGAGATGGGTCTGTGTCGTCTTGTCTCTTTGGGCAGTGTTGAAGAATTTGTTTTGATAAGTAACAAATGGTGTAATTCATATGTTAAGACGAGATATTCTTTTAATGTCCACTTAGAGAAATTAGTTTTGCACTCTGTCCTGCAAATCCAGACATATTTCACAACCTCCATGACAATATTCCTCATGAACTATAGGTGTGGGGAATCTTAATGTTCATAGGCAGGAATGAATATTTATAATGGTTCAGCCTCCAACAGCAACACGTGAGGCTGCAGCATATGAAACGCTGAGCTAAAATCAATCAACAGTAGGCATACATAAGCCTCGGGCTCTTCCAGGTGTTTATTAACTGGGTGTGATGCTATTAGTTGAATCTTGGGATGATTGGTCTGTCTCCCAATAGACACAGTGTTACTGGAGTCTCCATGATTGGTCACGCCTGAAGGCCCTTTCCGTAGTTCGATGCCTCACTCAGTAATCAGAGAACCGGTGTATCCCATGGTAACCTAATGTTATGTATGGTTTGTTGTTAGGGTATACAAAGATTCCTTTCTGATGTGTCACATTGTGCGCACACACAGTTGTATATAAGCAGCAACAGTCTCATTAGCATTGCCCACATCCATCTCATGAAAGACTCCACTCATAAGAGGGGAAACATCCTTTGAAAGAATCTATGCTGTCACTAGTCCAAACCTACACAGCCTCGGCTTGTGGTTTGCTTCGTTTAGAACAGTTCTGTAAGGAGGGACGACGAGCACGTCATTATGGTCAGTTTGACAGTTCAGTTTCGGTTCTACTCGCATTCCTGTAACATTTGTCTGGAATTCTGTCCTCATGTCTGACATTATTGTTCAAAAACCGAGAAGTAATGTTTAATGCGTTACCAGGATGTTACCATCTCTTGTGATTCAATCCAGAGATGGGCTAATTTGGAGGTAGTGGAGGCAACTCTGGGGTCCTGGTTTCTTCTTGTGTTTGGGCTGAATCATTCCTGCCTCTGATGCAGATGCACTTTTACAACTGAAATTATCTATTAATACACCATGACGTCCAGTCTGCACATTCCAGACGTTCTCGTTCCTCAGTCTCTTCAACATCAATGTCCTTTTCATCTCTGCTTTTTGATTGGCAACCGTCACTTCACCTCATAGGCTCTCTCTCTCTCTCTCTCTCTCTCTCTCTCTCTCTCTCTCTCTCTCTCTCTCTCTCTCTCTCTCTCTCTCTCTCTCTCTCTCCGTCTCTCTCTCTCTCTGAAAATGAACTTGACTAGTAACAAAATGTGATGCATTGTGGTTAATAGAATGCTTGTCCTCTGTCTCTAACAGGTTTATCCAGTTAAAATTGGAGCGAGCCAGTTCAGCAGAGCGCCAGCTTGTCTTCAGTGAGATACTGCAGGCGGCCTACCAGCTAATGGTGGACGTCTTCGGAAATTACGTCATCCAGAAGTTCTTTGAGGTGTGTGAAATGTCAGACTCTTGTAGTGTAAAAAAACAACAACTTGATTTGAGTCACCGAGGTTGAATTAATGGGGACATCTGTCATTGATTCCCTTTTTTGTGTCCTTTTGTAGCCTGTTTGGCTGCATAATGTACATGCTGTTTTGTCTTATTTGTATTATTTACAGGCTTATTTTCTGTTGTGTGTTCCTTCCAGTTTGGCAGCCTGGACCAGAAGCTGGCTCTGGCAGAGAGGATCCGAGGCCATGTGCTGTCTCTGGCCCTGCAGATGTACGGCTGCAGGGTCATTCAGAAAGCTCTGGAGTTCATCCCCTCTGATCAGCAGGTCATTGTAAGTAAACTAGTTCTCTTTGCAGTGTTTAAAGTAGAAACAAGGGAACAGCCTGTACGTTTTTGTACTTAAACTACCTTAATTAAGCCTTTCCTGTCATAACCCTGCTGTGATTTTGGCTTGAAAAAAAGGAAAGAAATCTGCTATCCATTTGCTCAAAACACAGTCATCAATAAGGGTGCATTGCTCATTGATCACAAATTCCAGTTTATATAGTAAAATTCCACATCAATAAAGAAGCACGTTCCTTAAGCTGAAATGACATTTTTCATCTACACTATGGGTTTTATGTTGGTGCTGCCTCAGTGTAGCAGCAGGTTCCTTGCAGGCCTTCCTCTGTCATCAATGATGAATGAGGCTAATGATACCATATTTTATATGCAAATGTTGAACTGCAGGTGTTAAGATAAATCTAGCTGAATATCAACAGGATTATTTGTGCTTAAATTCAGTGGTGGTGGGGGTGTGTGTGAGAGAGAGAGAACAAGGTATCCATCTCTCCTTAATGGACCTCAATAGATTCTCTCGGGCAACTGCTCAAAGTCCTGTGTTATTTGTTGGGCTGTGAGCCGCTGTGACAAATGGAGGGTTTGAAAGATGCTTTCAGGTGCTTTTTGATTACTCACAGACAATTATATGTCCCTCTCCACATTCTGCCTCTTCCTCTTCCTCCTCCTCCCCCTCCCCACAGAGTGAGATGGTGCGGGAGCTGGACGGCCACGTGCTGAAATGTGTGAAGGACCAGAACGGTAACCACGTGGTGCAGAAGTGCATCGAGTGTGTCCAGCCTCACGCGCTGCACTTCATCATAGACGCCTTTAAGGGACAGGTGGGTCCCCTCTGTGAGCGCGCTCTCAAAAGATATTTCCACATTCAATCACCGAAGCCTGTCGGTGCCTGGCTGCCATCCACGCACGCACGCATACATTAACTTGTCTGCACACATATACTGTCACTGCCTTGAGACGGCAAACATATTGTCACCGCCAAAGTAGATAGGCACACTTGCTCAGTCCTTTCCAGGAGCAGGGTATGTTGCCATGGCAACAGAAACCTCAGCCCGGTGGCAACTGCCATCTTCTATCCGACAGCTAAATGTTACATTAGCATAAAGTGTTAAAAGGAAAAAAAAAGATGTGTCCGTGCATGGGCCCTTTGTTCAAAACTAATGAAAGGTTTCAATTTTTGAGTCACTCGGGATGTTACGACAGTAAATCCCACCGACGCGAGTGTCTTGCTTCTCAAACATTTGCATGTTGTGTAACTGCAGGTTTTCTGGTTCAGATTTGTTTGTGTAGCTGAGAACATGTAAGGAATTTGCCTTCACCGCTGGGGCGGGCAGGGTGTGTGAAAGTATGCCTGTGATCATTCGGTGCTGTAATAAAGTGCCTTGAGGGAAAATGGTTTGAACCCAGGTAACTTTGTGTCATGTTCAGCTCGCTGAGCTTCAGGACCACTGAGTGTATGCCGTGAATAAGTAAACATGTAATTATGTGCGTCTCTCAGGTCTTTGCCCTCTCAACTCACCCTTATGGCTGCCGAGTCATCCAGCGCATCCTCGAACACTGCCTTCCTGAACAGACGCTGCCTATACTGGAGGAGCTCCATCAACACACAGAGCAGCTGGTGCAGGTAACGCAAACTAGCTGCTGCATATAGGATAGCGACGACTCAATTTGGCTCTGTTTTTGAAGTCCCCTTCGTGTTTGGTGTGACGTCGGATGCACCAGCTGGTGTCCTCACGTTTTTATTTAATGTGCCTGTGTGGTTTGTTTTATTCAGGACCAGTACGGCAACTATGTCATCCAGCACGTTTTGGAGCACGGCCGAGCTGAAGATAAGAGCAAGATAGTGGCTGAGATAAGAGGAAATGTGCTGGGGCTCAGCCAGCACAAGTTTGCCAGGTAAATTCCATGACTAAAACACGGATTCACTCTTAGCTTCCCTCCATCTTTATGACTGGTTTCTTTCGTTTCTCCACAATTGCAGCAAGACCTTTTCTCTTCTCGTAAATGTACCTTAATGCGCTCCCCCTGCCTTCTTTTCTCTAGTAATGTGGTGGAGAAGTGTGTGACCCATGCGTCACGGGCAGAACGGGCAGTGCTGATAGACGAGGTGTGCAGCCTGACAGAGGGCCCCCACAGTGCCTTATATACCATGATGAAAGACCAGTACGCCAACTATGTGGTGCAGAAGATGATCGACGTGGCCGAGCCTACCCAGCGCAAGATCGTAATGCACAAGGTAGGTGGGAATGAGGTCCGCGTATGTGTCCCATCAAAATGCTTGGATAATGAAGGTCGTTCCAAAACTTAAGCCAATGTTTTTACTAGATTTATTTAGAAATATAAACAGAAACCTTGCACTAGCAGATGTGGCACACTGGGTGATACCGTATTGACATGATCAGCCTGGGTCTGAAATACAGATGCAGTGGCCAAGACACATGATCATCCCTATTGCATTTCACTATTTTTTCGATTCACGAATTGTTTCAACATGAAAAACACCAGCATCAACCTCTTGCCTTAGAAAAATCCTGGGGGAGGAAAAGAAACATGTCTCAGTTCATCAGCCCAACCCTTACCTGCACATCAATAAATCTTTACTCACTGCTTTCAATGGTTCCCTAGGCAACAACACAGAAGCTGACATAAGCACAATTGATTTCCACATAAATGGATGTTGATATTGGATTTTTTTCTGTTGTGGTAGTGCGAAAAAACCTGCACAAATGAAGGGGAAAACGGGTGTGTTGGAAGTGCACACTGCCCATATCCAAACTGAGCATGTGCAACATGTGTGTGTTTTTGTTTCTGTCCAGATCCGGCCTCACATTTCCACCCTGAGGAAGTACACGTATGGAAAACACATCCTGGCCAAGCTGGAGAAATACTATATGAAGAATGGTGTTGACCTGGGCCCTCTCTGTGGCCCTCCCAATGGCATCATGTAATCAGACTCCCCCTCCCTCCACCCGTCACCTCATCCTCCTAAAGCTGTCATGTCTACCAGCCCCACCCTAATGTCCCTGTCTGACCCTCCAGAGGGCATCATGCCTACTTTCTCCCTCCAAATCCTGCTCACCGAGGACGTTGAGTACCCCACTTACCCTTGTTTCCATGACAACCCTTTGGGAGGAGCCTGTTGCTACAGGCAGCCTTAGTTTTTGTCAGATTTTGTTGCCCCTCCCCCACCTGAGCCCAGACCAACTGAACGAGGGGAGGGAGGGAAGGAGGGTGGGGAGTAGAGAGGTGAGACCTGTTCAGCTCATCACTCCGCTCCCTCCTTTTTTTTTTTTTTTTTTTTTCCTCTTTTCTGATAAACTCAAAAAATAATTTCACTTTTTTGCTACTGCTGCACACACAATCCTTGTGTCCCCTCCTCCTCCCATCCTATTTACCACTATGAGATGGAATGAGTATTTAATTTGTCAGACGTCACAGAACCATAGACAAATACACACACACACACGCCATCAGCTAACCAGCAGACAGATCATTTAGCATGGGAGATTCGTTTTCTGGTCTTGCTTCTATAAATATAACGTGTATACTTGGTGTAGACCTTTGCATATATATATATAAATATATATATATAAAACTTTGTAGTTTTTCTGGTTTTTGATGTTGAATCTGTATCTATAATGTATCCTAGTAGTGAACACATACTTCTGACTGTATAATTGTACATTTGTAAACCCTTGTAATGTAAAAGTGCTTTACCACCCTTTTTGGTATGAGAAGAAAAAAGAGAAAAAGCTCACTCTGGAAAAAAGAAAAAAAAAAACTAGAGGAAAAAAAAAACCCTGTGCATTTCAGTGTATATTCTCACCTCCTTGGTTGTGACATATGAGTTGTTGTATATTGTAAATTGTAATATCAAATTTTTGTTTTGAAAAGCCCTTTCTATACAGCGTAGTACTTGTACAAAGATTCGCCACGCTTGGTTTTATCTTTATCTTGTCACTGCTTAACTTAAAGACGTTGACCTCCCACTGACTCCCAATTGGACATGTTCTGTTAGACTTAGTGGTGTCTTCTGGTTTATGTTGAAGGTTTCTTTGTTTTTGACCTTTTTTAAGATCTTTTTATAGGAATGCTTTACCCCATGAAATGTGTCATGTGTATGGGTATGTTGGCTGGGTGGGAGAAAAAGCTTTTACTCATTGATTCCCGGCCCCCCACCCCCAAGTCCCTCTATTACTCATGACTGGTTTCAGAGGGGTAAACCCATGGATTGTACAGAGGAGATTCTTGTGTTTTTTGGCATTTCTCTAGTGCTGTAAGTGCTGTATCATACTGTCCATGTCCTTTTGGGTGAGAGAGGCAGCCCGCCACAGCGCGGTGTACATTTGGAGCAGCCTTGTGTATATTTACTACGAGCACACCTGTAACCATATGTGTATAGTTAACAGAACCTGTGTATGCTTATTGCCTGGGCAACTATTTTTTGTAACTCCTGTTGTAGATTGTCTCTAAACAATTGTGTGATCTTTATTTTGAAACCAAACTGAACAAAAAAAACTTTGAAAATTTAACTGTCTCCAAGCGTGCTTTCATTGTATGTTTGATACCCGTGCAGGAGGAAGGGATGGAGGAGTTTGTCCTTATTTCAAGTGTTAGAAAAGAGGATCGGGATCCGTGCCATAGTTCCTGCCATCTGAATGAATGTGTCTGCAGTGATAAGATTGTGAATGCACACAGCGTGAGTCAGAGGTTTCCAAGGAGCGTGCTCTAGTTTCTTCATAAATGTGACTGATTTAATAAGGCTGGCATCTAAGCATGGCAGCCAGTAATGTAATGGCACTATAAGACTTTTTTTCATGAGTAATGACCCCAAGCTTTCAAACAGGAGATTATCAGGCTCCACTGCAGTGCGTCTATTAAAACACCATCTCTCTTGGTCTTCCAATTGTGACTAAGGAGACATGGGAACAAAACAACCCTGCCCATACTTGTCCAGCTTTTGTTTTGAGCTCAAGCCAAAACGGTCAGGAGGTTCCTAGGAAAAACCAGTCTGACAGGGTGTGATGTTGGTAGCAGTAATCCCAGGGTTTATAGTCGACAATAAACCCAGAGGAAGTGAAGGTGCTTTACCTGCAGTGATTTTGAACCTTGATAAGTTGTGTAAACTTAGGCTGGTTAGGCCTGAAGTCTGTTATTTTATGGATTAATGACCGGCCAAAGGTGAGCAACTGTCCCGGGGCCCCAACAATCTGCTTTTGTTGTTTTGTGGTTATTTGATTAATTCCTAAATTGTTTGACAAATACAAACTCAAGGTGGGTCCTGGCTTGTTTGTCAGACATCCTGGATTCAGTAGTTTTTTTAATGTTCTGTGCAGGTAATCAAATGTTTCTCATTTGGGGAGCAATAAAACGAAACTGCGAATGAAGGTTGTAATTCCCTTCATTCAAATGGAGGTAGGAGGATGAGAAGGTAGGACTTTTACCAAGAATAGCTTGTTTGTGTTCCAAAAGATGGGGTCAAAAGAGGCGCCTCGTGGGTTAACTTGGCAATGGCCACACAGGATTTTAGATCAGATATTAATCAAACGCTTCATTTGTGTGTTGCAGCCACCAAACATTTAATGGTTTAGTTTTGCAAGGTCGAACTCAATAATAAGCTCCGTCACGTGGACCTTGAGGAGTATTTTATTCTTTCAAGCTCAATTTAAAAAGCAGTTGTATCTTATTAGTTGAATAAATGTTTAATTTTAAATAATGATGAAATGCGGCCGTCCGTCCTTGAGCAGTAACGGGTAGCGTGTCTAGGTGACACAAGTAGGCTACGGGTAGCGCGTTCATATTCATTCGGCACAGGTGTGACCGTGAGCTCATCGGCCTTCGTGACTCAGCCAATCACAGCGAGGCACCGGAGCTGACCCGTAAAGGTGCGTAATCGTAACGTGCAGCCAACCGGAAACGTGTAAAGGCGCAACCCGCCGGCAGCTCTGGATGCCCCGCGGTGCGCGGCGTGCGTTCACGTGTGTGTTTAAAGGGCTACTTTGGGGCTGCGGGTGCCGAAACGAACTGCAGGGGGCATCCTCACCCCTTGCGCGCGGAGAACCCACACACACACGCACACAATTCTCTCAACACGCACTGCACACACGTGTATGCGCTCTCACACGCACCCCTCCTTCTGCCAGACTCCCAGGCCGAGCGGCGTCGCCATACGGAACATCCTGCCCTCAACGGAGAGGGGGAGGAGAGAGCGAGCCTGAGTGTGTGTACAGAGAGAGAGAGAGAGGGAGAGACAGACTGTGTGTGTATTAAGAGAGAGAGAGAGAGACGAGGTCTGGCGTCTCCCGGTAGTAAACCTATCAGGTCTCGAGCTAAAAACTCGGGAGAAACAGAGAGAGCGAAGCGGCCTCGCGGAAATCTCCTCGCTTTACTGGTACCCGGACCAGCAGCAGCAGCAGCAGCGCGTGAAGCCTTGGATTAAAAAGCCCGACTAGAAGGACGGATGGTCGCGCGGACGGGCTGCGCGCTCTGAAGTTGGCCAGACTACCGAGACACCTCCGGCAGGCAGCGGCGGCAGCTTTCCCCCCCTCTCCTCCTCCCCGAACCCCGTGAAGGCAGCGGCGGCGGCACCGGGAGGCTGTGCCCGCGCACCCCGATATTATGAAGCTTCCTTGGCTCCTGGCGCTCGCGGCGCTGCTTGCTCACACGGCCACGGTAAGCACCAGCTTCAGATCCTTTGTTAACCGGGGGAGCTCTTGTGCACACGGGAGCCAGGGCATTTGGGCTACATGCGTGTGCGTGCGTGCATGAGTGTGTGCGTGCGGCGCGCGTGCTGTGCGCTACCATCAATTAGACAGTGACGGCCGGTGATCGGTAGGAAATCCTGCACTCGACCTACTTATCAGCCCTTATTGGCCGTCCGTGACTCCCGCTAGGGGGGCTGGCGACTCCCGGGTCCCCCCCCCTCTCTCTCTCTCTCTCACATACACACACACACACACACACACACACACACACACACACACACACACACACACACACACACCAGCCTTTGTGTCTCAGTGTCGGGGTTTATTGTGGCCTATGTCCCCTCGAGTCAGGAGATGTGTGTGCGCGTGTAATTAGCGGGTAATCTCTAATTGAGCTTGATTACGGCTCTTTGTGCGCTGCCTCGGTATGTGGTGTCTGTGTCTCCAGCTCACATCCGGCCCTTATTAGGGGGGGCTTCAGTCATACTGCGGGTTTAACGACTTTATTAGCGGGCTCGTCGCGCTGTAGGACGTGTGTGTGTGTGTGTAGGGGCGGGCGGGTAGGTGGGGTGGGGTGTGTTCCAACCTGTGAGGTGCGCGCTCCCTTAACGGGCAGATAACGGCGGCCCCGGTGTGTCGGGATGCCAGAATCTGACCAGGGGCATCCTCCCGTTATAACCGGAGGGGGGTGTGCGCGCGTGTTTGAGGCAGTGTGTTAGTGGAAAGTGGGTGGGGTAACGGGGACGTTAACGGCGATGCGGTGCGCGAAGGAAGGCTTGTGTGGAATGATGTCATCGGGAATCGCGAGAAGGGAAGCTGATTAGGAATGCGCGAGCCCCCCCCCCCCCCCCCCCTCACCACCACCACCTCTCTCTCTCTACACACCTCCTCTCCGGAACCATCCCTGCCGAGCTTCACGCGCCCCCCTCCCCTCCACCCCCTTTGCACGCCCACACCTTCCGTTACCGATTAATCCAGATTTATCCTATGAGGAAGAGGAGGTGGGGGGAGGAGGACGGTTGCTTATTGAATCATTGAGAGAAAAGGAAGGGAGCACCAAAAATAGTCCAAATGCACGATGTCATTTTGAATGTATCATAAATTCAGAAAACATTTCCCCCCCCCCTCATAATATCCCTCCTGTCTGTGTTGGTGATGCTCACCAATGAGTTTATAGTAATGTTTATAACAGCAGTACACGATGTTTTAACTCCTTAACTTGAATATTAATGAGAAGATGTGATGTTGGGCTCCTTCTGATGCCCACCTACTCCCTTCTGTGCGATGTTCAAGTTCCCCATGAAGTCTGTTGCAACCAGTAGCCCACTCCTTTATGATAATATACAATCTATATTCTTCTCCCCTCACTGAATCCAGAACAGAACAGTATTCTCCAACATGTGCAGCATGTGAGCACAATACAAAACTAGAAGTGTAAAAAGATGTTTGACACTGGACTGCAGAACCCACCTTAGCTGATATTGTATTTTAATGGTGCAAATTCCCTGAGAAGTGTTGTAATATTTATCGGCCTATTATGGAAACCAATTGCTCTGTACCTGAGGCTTTCAAGGTGCCCTCTAGGCCTGAGGGCCGTTGGTTGCCTTTCTTTCTTAATTACCAAGTGACAGCATGGTCTGCTATTGTTTTCGCCTTGTGAGACTGTGTGTGTGTGTGTCATCGTAGCAAAATGTGGACCTGGAGGCACCTACTGCAACCAAAAGTGGTTTTGAGTAGTTCACCAGGTGTTTATATGTCTGTCTGTCTGTGGACAGACTTGGTCACTGTGATAGTGTCACAGTCGGATTAAAATGAAGGTCGAGTCAGAGTCGCCATCGCACCGGTGTGATCCCCGTCTCTGGTCTGGCCTGCCTTCATTTCTTTGCTTGGGTACAATATTTGTATTGTCAACATCCTGGACTTCCTTTGTCCTGCGTCTCCTGTGATGCTTCACTGGTTAAGGCAGGGGTTTTCAACACCACACACACACACACACACACACACACACACACACACACACACACACACACACACACACACACACACACACACACACACACACACACACACACACACAGAGCGATTATTACTGGGTCAGTCGGTTGCAATCATTGCCAAAGATCCTTGGCATCCAGCTGACCTAATCTGTCTTTAAGTATACAGATGGAGACAGGTGTTAGACACCTACACACACACACACACACACACACACACACACACACACACACACACACACACACACACACACACACACACCCGTCAACAGTCTAATAATTGCAAGACTCACCTCAAGCAACCCAGGCCTTGAACCCACATGCACACATGGCCCTCGGTCACATGCGTTTGCTGACAGGATCTTTCTTTAGATGCCTCTTGGCCTGAAATCAAAGTCTCGCGTGTGTGCATGTCTTTCCTCTGATGAGTGATCCCATGGTGTCGTGTCTCTGTGGGTATTTCCTGTTATCGGAGTTGTGACATCATATCCGGGCGACTATATTTTACACGGGAGACCAATTTTCCCACAGACATCTGTTGTATACCATGGATAGCCTGTGTGTGTGTGTTAGTGTGTGTGTGTGTGTGTGTGTGTGTGTGTGTGTGTGTTGGTGTGTGTGTGTGTGTGTGCATCCATCTGCCTCCATGAGAGTGCTGACTGTCCATCTGTCTGTGTGGGCTCCAAAATAGTAATCTTCACTGCCATAAACTTGTTCTCGCGGGCCCTCGGTCCTCGAAAAAAAGTGTGTGTGCGGCGGAAAAGCGTCGTGTACTTGAGGATCATGTTTAACTCATGGAATGAATCAGTGTTTTGTGCCTCTGATAGCTGACAAAGCCCCCCATAGAGAGACGAAGAAAGAGAGAAGGAGCAAGAAAGAGGGGAAAAAATAGCCCCAGCGGGGCGGATTGAGGGAGAGTGTGGAATGTGAGAGGCAATTTGACACAGGAAGTGGGTCCTTCTCACTCTCCTGGAGGACAAAGTCCCCTCACACACATGCACACACACACACACATGTGTACACACACACACATCCACACAAGCTGGCAGGTAGAGACGACTCCTGGTGTGGACGAGGTATTTCAGGTGGGTGTGTGAACGGATGGGTGAGGGTATGGGGGTCACCCTACAGTGCATGGAGGAAATGAAAAGGATCTAGGTTCATATCCGGAGCTCCGTTCAAAGGGCCGCCGACGTCTGGAGGTGAGCGTGGACACAGAGCGAGAGAGAGATTAATGATGGTCTTTAGTGAGAGAAAACATCTCTCCTCCTGTCCGGCCTCTCCCCCATTTCCTCACTTTTGGCTGTTTGCCTGTGTGTGTGTCGGATGTGTACGCATGCTGCTCACCCCATATCTGAAAGCAATTTCTTATCACATGGAAAGGACCGCCGCGGCGCCGCATTTGACTGAAATTAGCTTTTCTTTTCTCGCGGAGTGAAGAAAGTTTTCCGAGTCTGATTCGACTCGGAGGGAATGGAATTTCCCATTTACTATTAGGCCGATAAAGGCGCGTGAGGACGGAGACAACCGCCTTCACAATAGCCGTTATTTCTGTGTTTCCTCCCTCTGAGCTGAGAGAACAACGGGAGCTCAGACTCTGCACCGACTAAAAGCCTTGCCCTCTATAGAAAGCTATCAATACGAGTGAGGATAAATCAGAGGCGGTCATTATTTGCCCAGAGAGAGCTGAAAAGACATCGCAACAATCCCTGGGACCTTTTTACATCCAATGTGAAACTACATTCTGATAATTTGCGGGTCACAAATATTTATCAGACATAGTCTATCTTTTGAACGTTTCGGTACTAATCCATGCTTTTACAGACTTCATTGTTGTTATTCATTATATTCCTGCGGCCTGTTTGCAGAAGATTGAATGGTCTTTCTACCAACGACACAGGGAGCTCATTACTCCAGTGTGGCCTCTCTCCATTACAGCGGAGGTTAAAACTCACTATACATGGTGAAGCCATGAGCACACGCAGCCAAGTCCAGTGGATCATTGAACTCTCACATTTCCCATCAAAACAGCAAGATTGTTTATTCGTCTTTTCCTCTCTCATTAATCATTTCGTGACCGTGTGGAGGAGCCGAACCCCCAAAGTAGTCAAAACGAGCTCCTCCAGCTAAACCAGGGAAATAGTACTTTTACATGACAGTTTAAATCATTCAGCTGATAATACTTTTACATTAAATGACTTTAAATGCAGGTTATTTGTACAAATAAGTCATTTTAAACTGCAGGATTGGAGCTTTCACACAGACAAAGGATCTGATTGCATCTTCAAATACGTTAACATTCTTTTTTTACCTGGCTGAGGTGCCATATTGTTGTACTTTCCCGTCTGTGTGAATCTCTGTTCACACTGCCAGTCACAGTTTTCAAAAAGTACCTGTTTTCCTCTAATAATTGGCTCCACAAAATTGTGCAACATTGAACTTTCCCAGTGGAATGTGTTCAAGTCATCCCACGAATTAGAAAGAATGCACTTATCGCCTGAATTCGTCCAGCTGGAAGCTTTGGCTCCCTCTCGTCATGACTATGAACACAAGTGCCGACACGCTTGCTGTATGCGCCGATGCACAATTAACATTAAAGTCCCGATTATCTTAAAACACACCCCTCACACACTCGTGGTGCTAGCGGATAGCCGGGACGGTGTGCAGCAGTTTTTGTTGATTCAGTGAGTCAGAGGGAGACGGAGAACGCTGGAGGTGTTTTAGGTAGGTCAAAACGGGCTAGAAACACAGCTTGTATGGATACAACACACACACACACACACACACACACACACACACACACACACACACACACACACACACACACACACACACACACACACACACAGCCTCCCTTGCAGTAATTGGGCAGCACTGTGCAGACATACTCACATACATATTCTCTGGAGAGGGGGGGTGTAGATGAATATAGAGAGAAGAGGAGGGAGGGAGAGGAGTGGAATGGAAAAAAAGGGAGGTGCACGGACAAGGATAATGTGTGAAGGAGTGGGAGAAATAAGATGGGGAGAGGTAAGAATGGAAAAACAGTTAAGGTAATGGCGATTTGGAGATGCTAGATAGCAGAGGATGTGGAAGAGGGGGAGAAAAGAGGAACAGAACGAGGACCGAGCGGTTGGAAAGGATGAAAAAAAGGAGGGGTAGAGCCCAGAAACTGACGAAGGATGGGAAGAAAGAGTGGGAGGCAAGAGGGAGAGATAATATTGGGACATGAGATGGAGAGAAAGAAGGGGGAGGAAGGGAGGGGGGTTCGATGACGGGGTTGGAGCGAGGCCACAAGGATGGAGATGGAGGGAGGGAGGGAGGGAGACAGCGCCAGGATGGAGGGATGTCGAGTGCGGGCGAGGGTTGGGGGAGGGAGGCGTGCGCCGCTCATTCCCGGGAGACCGGGCTCTACCTGCTCTCAGCGGCCGTCTCCATGACAACCAGCATGGCTGCCGCTGTCACAGCTTTATCGCCCTTCTCTCGTCTCCATCCCCTCTTTTTCTCCTTCCTCTCTTTCATTTTGCTTCACGTCACCTCTGTTGCTTCTCTCATTCGCAGCTTTTCATATCTCCTTCTCTGTTTTCCACTCCCTCAGCCTCTCTTCACTTCCTCCTTTCCTTCTGGCTTGTCCGTCTGTTCCACTGCAATACATTTAAAAAAAAAAAAAACTATAGAAGTGGAGGGACGACAGTTGTGTTTCACTTTTACAGTACAGTGTGTTCCTGCTTGTGTGTGTGCGCGTTTGTGCAATTACAGGACTCATAATTAGAGAGCATAAACGCAGTAACGGCTCCCAAAACCACAAAGCATTCTGGGATTTCTGTGTGTCAGAGCTTTTGCTATAAATGAAAACCTCAAAAACAGGGTGCCTCCTCCCTACCAACAAACGTGTGTGTGTGTGTGTGTGTGTGTGTGTGTGTGTGTGTGTGTGTGTGTGTGTGTGTGTGTGTGTGTGTGTGTGTGTGTGTGTGTGTGTGTGTGTGTGTGACTGAGAATCACATACCGTCCACCAGCGCAGTGGCTATGCTAAGATGTTACTGTTTTTTAAATAATTGATCTCATCACTTATTTTATTAATTTGTGTATTTGCATCCCTTTAGTACATCTCACTTTCCTCGCACGTTTCCCTAACGACGGGGTTATTTGGTTAACGAAGGGCCGGAAGGGCGGAGTCACGCAGAGATCAAACCTAACGCGGTCCAATGGGACTGCTGGAATGTGTATTTCCTGGCAGGCGGCTGATAAGAGCGAGCTGAGGCCGCGATGAGGCCTCAGCTCGCCTTCACACTCCTGATCAGTGTCGTTGCTATGAGGCCGGCCCCGATCTGACCTCCAACTGCCTCTATCTCCCTCTCCATCTGTTGGCCCGTTTGGATGATGGTAATTTGTCGGCAGCTTTGCATTTACACAGTTTTGTCACTTGAACTTTTGTCTTGGGATATTTTTCTGCCTCTATTTATAGCCTAGGTAAATATTCAAACTGGTTGGTGAAACTCTTAGTTTAACGGATACATTGGCTTTAATCATGACTGTCCATTCTTGATATTGGAAATAGTGGTTGACAAAGGCCCACTTAAAAGCTTCTTCTGGAGCATTCGGCCATATCAAATGGACTTCCTCAGGAGATGGGGTTTTCCACGTTGGCCCGGAGACGTCTAGTCAATTAAATAGTCTTGATCTTGATCTTTCAAGAGAAAATGCCAAACGTTCCCTGAATACTACTTGTAAAATGTTCTGAGAATGTGCTCCAGGAACTTGTGATGGCTGTTATTTTATTTTTTTTTAGTTTTCGCTCCAGTCATGAAGCCAGATCTTTTCTGCTTTCTAAGCTCTGTTTAAGGAACTTGTTCCTTTGGCTGCATGTCATAGGTAGAGATGCTTTTGACCGCCTCTCGTTGGAAATGCTGTCAGCGCTCCTCTGGGAGCCCATCTTTGAAAATGGCCACTATGGCCACTCAAAGCCCACTAAGTTTGTTTGCTCTTAATGGCGGTAGAGAGTGCTGGTAAATGAAGACACGGTGGAAGACGGCCAGTGTGTCGTCCCGGGGGATTGTCTCTAACGTCCTGCTGGAAGAGGTAAAGATCACGTAGATGAGAACAATATCGAGGCCAAAATCTAGATGGAAGAGATTTTGCATGTGTGAAAATTTGAATGGCTTATTGTACGTTGACACATTTGTGAAAATACTTTACTTCATTGACGACTCTCGTGTCTCTTGTGGTGGAGGAGTCTCAGGTCAGCAACAGACAAATACCATCATTTTGGTTTCTATTTTCAAACCCCATCTTCTAGTCATCTTTTCCTCTAATAAAGAGCTTTAGTCCGTTTTTGATTTGATTTGTTGCTCTTCTGTGTGGGGGAGGAAAATGTCTTCATAAATTGCATTATGATTTACAGTATGACAGAGATCTCCCTGTTTGCAAATGGATGTGTGCTGCCTGTGTGTCTGCGTGCTTAAGTGGAGACTGGTTGCTCACTCGGTTATAGGATGGACACAGGAAGTGAGTATTTATAGATCCGGCCCTCAAGTTTGAAGTCGGGAGGGGGGGCTTCCTGAGTGGTACACAAAGGGGGAATTTTATATAGGTGCGTGGTTCTACATGCGTGTGTATACATGTCGAAACCGAGGCAGAGGAGGCGATGAAGGAGCACGGGGAGGTTGCTTGTGCGAATGAGAAATACTGTGTGAGGAAGGCATGTGACTGTATGTGTGCGTTTGAATTATTTAGCCCGGCGTCCCGACAGAGGAGTGAACGAGGTCAGGAGCTCATTGCTGCAACGTTTTTCCTCTCTCCATCAATCCATCTCTACACCCTCCACCCGCCGGCCCTCCTCCTCCTCCTCCTCCTCCTCCTCCTTCGTCGTCGCTGCAGAGCTCCTCTTTTATTCTGCCTGTTTTAATAAACAGGAACTTAGTAACAAAAGGCTTCCCACATGTTACTCATGTCCCTTCAATTATGGGCAAGTCATGAGGGAAGAACATCGATCCAATTAAATACAGACACTGAAACCCACTGTGTGAGTGTGTGTGTGTGTGTGAGTGAGAGAGTATGTGTGTTTGCGTGGACTCTCTCAAGTAAACCTTTGAACCCCAGTTCTTTAAAGGGCTCTTTCAAAGGCGTTTGCAGTTTGAACGAGACATTGAAGCTAATGAGTGTTGTGCAAACGTGTGTGTGTGTGTGTGTGTGTGTGTGTGTGTGTGTGTGTGTGTGTGTGTGTGTGGGTGTGGGTGTGTGTGTGTGCGCGTGTGTGTGTGCGTGTGTGTGTGCGTGTGTGTGTGCGTGTGTGTGTGTGTGTGTGCGTGTGTGTGTGTGTGTGTGCGTGTGTGTGTGTGTGTGGTTGGAAGGGCAGGGATTCTGTAATATTGCTTGGTGGTTGCAGCAGATTCTCTTTCCCATAGGGCCTTTTTATAAACGCCACCACACACACACACAAACAGACACACACATGCACACACACACGCGCACACACACGCACACACACACGTTGTCGCGGCGGCAGGTGATTCATCCTTAATCTTTCATTCCAACAGTTGTGGATTAGCCCTAATCTTAGCCAGCAGAGACCCAAGTCTGAAGGGCTGACTGACACTGAGTGTGTGTGTATGTGTGTGTGTGTGTTGTCTATTAAGCCCTTCACGTGTCATGATAATTGTTTCCATGTCGGACTGAGGGGTGCGTCTATCTGACAGAACATGATGTGACTGAAGCAGATTTACATGACAGAATGACGGGTCACACAACACTGAGACATTAGAGACAGCAGGAGGAGGAGCTCAAGGCCATGACTCCACATTCCTAATCTGGCCCTAAAATGAGCTGTATTAAGTTGGGTTATAGTTTACATTTAGGGCAGAACGATTATTTTCCTAATTGATTACTCAGCCAATTATTGTTTTGATGAAGCCATCAGTGGAAAGCAATGAAAACTGTCCATCACAGTTCCCCAGAGTCCAAGATGACGTCATCGTTTGTCTTTTTTTGTATGGCCAATGGTCAAACACCTAAACGCTAAAGTTACTAAAATACTAAATAAATTATCAAAATAGTTGGTAAAGACTTTTACCATTTGTCCTGACTTTTCTCCGGTCTTTTACTTTTTCTTGTGAAATCAGAGCAGTTTCTCTTCTGTCCTATACTTTGCTGCTGCTGACGGATTTCTATCAGCACCAAAATAGTTGTGAGGTTTAGGCTTCATGGTAATCTAGCGGTTAAGATGCAAACCATAGACTATGTTTACAATGTCCCCAGTTTGAGTCTTTTTTTTGGGAACGTTTTTGCTTTCTATCCCCTCATTCCCTGTACTGCCCAGCACTGAGGCTCAATACCCAACCCTAATTGTCAAAACATACATTTGGCTTTAGTCCCTCGCTGAACATAAATTGCTTCTTAACTACAGCTCTTGGGAAAGAATTGAACAAAGCAGAAAAAGGTGTGGTGGCAGGTTAGAAAGTGATTAAATATTGTGCGGAGACGGAGAGAGAGGAGATTCGAAGAGAATGAAAGGGGAACGGGGTCAGATGCAATCACAGACAAAAGTGATTTTTAAAGGAGGGGTGGTGGCTAAAGTGCAGCAACGGATTAGAAAAAAAAAAAAGAGTAGCAGATTGGAAAGAGGAACTGAATGCTGCCGACGTGGAGAGGAAAGGAGGGGAGGCTAGAGACAGAATAGAATTTGTTAATATGTAAAAAAGGTAAAAGGATATAGCTCATCAGAAAATCGTGTGAGGCGAATTGGGGGAGGGATTGGCTGCAGGTGGAGTGAAATGATAAAAGAGCAGAGACGCTGACGAGGGAAGAAAAAATAGGAAAATGAAAGGGAGATGGATGAGCTGGATTGGTGTCCTGGTAGCAGCAGAGAGAGAGAGAGAGACTGGCGGTTGAGGCCGGCCTGTAAAGAGCTTACAGCAGCTGAGACAGATTGAATGGGGAGAACAACCTGGACAGGATTACACCGAGACAGGAGGGCCGTAAGAGCAGATCGTATCATAACCCATATATCCCCCAAGTCCTCCAGTCGCACACTTCCACTGGTTTTACCACTTTGTCACCTCGCAGGTTCAACAATCACACTTTAATTAAAGCCGGCACGCGGTATCAAGGAATTAATGATCACCGGTTGTTACAGCAAACACTCTGGAGCTAATCCACGTGTAAGACAATCATTCTGCAGCCATTAGTTTCTTAAATCCACCTCTTATTTAATCAGTTAGTCAGTGAGGAATGTTGCCCACCAAAGGATGAAGGTTTAACTGTGCCTTTAAAGCACAATCGGAGTTGGATGAACCCGCTCGGCACCTGAAGCTCGGTATGATATTTATTTTTTTCAGGCGAGGGGATTTGACAAGAGGCCGAAGGCAGATGACACCGTGTTAGCAGAAACGGGGAACTCCTGTTCTGCACATTTTACCCATTAATCCTCATTATCTCCTCGCTTCCCCCCACCCGCTCCCTGCATTTGTAACGCTGACAATTTGCCGTCTGAGGGGGAGCTACGTGTCTGAGTTATTTATTGATGAACCACAGTTTATAACGATGCTGCAGCAGGAGTTGCCAGATCTGGTCCATATGCACAAGCAAAGCAAATACGATTTTCTGAGCTCAAATAGTTAATTTGGCCTAAAGATGACAAATCATTACCTATTTTACAATAAAAAGCATAAATAATTCCAGCAAAAAAGCATATGAAATACATCTTCTATAAATAACAATATGCTATCCCTATGGGAGTGGATGTAAATGGGTTAAACAGCTGATCACAGGCTGGGAACCACCGCCTTATACAATAACATCAGATGATGCAAACTATAAAAAATATTATCTGCCGAGAGGACACAGCCCTTCATTGAAATGTCTCATTTCCTTACTGGTTTCTCATGACGGCTCATGAGTCGAGGTCTTCTGACATTAATTCATTAGAGTTAATCAGTGTCTCATGATAAGCATCTGATGAGGTCACAAGCATTCAGTCCGTGTGGCTCATTAAGACGGAGACCATATGCTTAGAGCTCACTCCGCCGCCACATCTCACAACCTGCGTAATTAGTGTTCGATATCGAGAGCTGTTATGAGACACGGAGAATCAATGGAGGATCTGGCTGCGCCGACGGCCCCCTGGGGTGACACCCATCGGCTGGAGGCTGCTTCCGGGGCTCGGGGATTGGCTGCCAGTTCACGAAAAGTCAGTCAACCAATGGGAAGGAGCCAACAGAGCATGGCAAGGTCAGCTCTTCGGGGTGTCCCTGGAGCAGCAATTTGTTTACCTCTGCTGTGTGTGTGTGTGTGTGTGTGTGTGTGTGTGTGTGTGTGTGTGTGTGTGTGTGTGTGTGTGTGTGTGTGTGTGTGTGTGTGTGTGTGTGTGTGTGTGTGTGTGTGTCAGAAATAGAGGTACGCCATGATAATAATATGCATCATGCCCTCTGCACACTCTCGCAAAGGTGCATCTTTCAATTTCAGATTGAATTA
>NC_139928.1:11807860-11870360 GCF_963514095.1 Eutrigla gurnardus | reverse complement strand
TCTTAGTCCCTAATAACTCAGTGGAGAAAGATAATATTAGAAAGATAATATTAGTGCTTGGATGCGTTTCAGCTTTTGGTTTTGGTGCTGCACTGAGACAGCTTTAGGGCCACAGCGAGCTGGAATAACAAACGCCAGCCAATGTAACGTCATCCTCCCACAGCTTTCGTACGGGGAATTAATACGGCCAGTGTGGCCGTGATTTTAGATCAGCCACGGCAGCGCTATCAGGAATTTGATCGGCAGACACACTGAAAACAGTGGGCGGGAGGGAAAAAGTGTTGCTCATTTTCTTGGCGGTTGTACGCGAGCGTGTTTACAGGTTCGCTAGGTGGTGCACATTCATTGGACACGGGGATCACTCAGGTGTGAAAAACTGGGACAAACACGCCGGAAAAGATCAGAATGTGTTTGGAAGAGGACAAAATACACGTTTCCTACCTTCCTATTCAGAGCTACACACGGCAGCATGTGCAGGGGGATCGTTTTGCTGTTGAATAGCTGTTTTTGGATTATTACACATTTTAAAATAACATAAGCAGCGATATATGTCCCTTTTTATTTGTGTTTAATACCCAAATGCTTCTGAACGCTGACGCTGCCTTTTGTGTTAATCCCCATGTAGTCTCATTTAATCCAAGACCACTTCCCATCTTCTCATCTTGAGTTTCTCAGCTGCTTCCTTCTGTTGCCTGCTTATGACCCCCCGCTGCAGCTGTTACTGCGGAGAATCTCTTGACACTTTATGATAATTTGATAAATCTGGAGCTGTTTTACAGGACTTACTGCTGAAATGCTGTTTCACAGGAGGAGATATTAATCACAGACGTTGCGACAGCATTAGGAATAGAGTTAGGAAAATCACTCTGATGGATGTTGAATGGTTTTGACCCACGGGGTGAGGATTATTATATGTAATCTATTGTGTGCATTCAAAGTATATTAAATGTTGCCTAATAGCGTCACTGTTCATAGTTGATTTTCAAAGCCTCAACAGCGAGCTGTGAGGACATTTTATGAATAGAGGCACAGTTTGACATCACTAAAAAAATGGATGCATTACTAAGCTAGAGTGGAAGTGACATTTTTCATTGCTGAGGGATGTATAGATCACTTTTTTTAAACCTGGATGGTAACGTGCGTTAATTTGCTCTCTTTAATGGAAATGCTGTTCAAATGTGAGTTAAATTTGGATGGAAACTGGCCCGTGTGGCAGAAAGGTTTGGAGAAGACCGAGACAGCCTCTCTTCATCTCGTGCGTATGCCCAGGAATCCGTCCGTGAATAAGGGAGTATATTTTGGGATTTGAAGTCACCTACATAGACTCAGACTGCTTCTCTTTGGTCCCCTTGGCTGTAGCACGCAGGTGTTGGCTGTTTTAAGGTTTGCAGGAGACGTAACAAGATACTGTCTCGACATCCAGCCGTCTGTGTGTGTGTGTGTGTGTGTGTGTGTGTGTGTGTGTGTGTGTGTGTGTGTGTGTGTGTGTGTGTGTGTGTGTGTGTGTGTGTGTGTGTGTGTGTGTGTGTGTGTGTGTGTGTGTGTGTGTATATATATCTGTGCTATAAAGTGTGAGCAGTGTGACTACACAGAGGCTTTCTGTGCTAATCTCTGCTAAAGGTGGCAGGTGTCTTAACCAGGCCATCACCTGCTAACCTACTCTCACACACACACACACACACACACACACACACACACACACACACACACACACACACACACACACACACACACACACACACACTGCCTGCCCTCTATCCCTCTCACATCTCCTTGTCTCGACTGTAAGTGCGTTAGCGTCCAGGCTGGCTGCCGTCCAACCCGCCCAGCTGGTAGGAGACGAAGAGCGTGAGTGAGGTGGAAAAGCAAAAAGATGGAGGGAGATTAGAGGTCACTATCGACAGGTCCGAGGATCCACTCCTTAAAGAAAGACGGGCGTGGAACCAACAGAAAACAGTAAACGGGCTACAGTTTTTCCTGTAAGTGTGCAGATAGTTGGAGGTCATGTGCCAAGAAATCTGCTCGTTTCCAGATAAACAGTTGTCAACGGTCCGCTCCTGTCAGCGAGCAGCGTTGCTCTCCACCTCTTATCAGCTCAAGTCTGCTCCGGAGAGAGGCAGACACAGAGACGGCCATGAATCAGCAGCTGCTTCATGGAGCGGGGGCACTTCACCTAGTGAATTAAACTGCTGGGAGGTTAGAAATGTGGCCCATAAAGATAGTTCTCCCTCATTTTAGGACTGATCTGGGTCTCAAATTTCTGCCGGATGATTGTTGTTTGTTTTTTTTTAGCCCAAGCTGTCATGATGTGTTCAAGTGGAACGCTTGTTTCGTTTCACAGCCATCGAGGTTTGAGCCATTCGTTGCAACATGTGCTGTAACATTAAAATGACACGATGTCTTCACTGCCTGTCTGAACTGCGTCCCAAGCTCCAGTATTTGACACTCTACTAGTCCAGAGGTCGTCAACCCGACAGCTCCAGAGGGTCACAGGATTCTGCTGAGGATTCCCAGGATGCTTAATGGATCAGGAGAGAAGAACAAGTCTATTTCTTCCACATTGTTTATATACATTCTTTGACTTTTATGTGAAATTATTTTTCCTGGTCATTGACAATTATTAAAGTCACAGCTAGAGCGACGTTGTCTGCAGTAAGTGAAATGGATTATGTGGACCGGGCATCAAATCCTTCCTTATAACGGGCGTTGTCCAGGAAGCAGTGTATGACTAGTAAACAGGTATTACACAATTCGATTTCAGTTTCATTTTGAGTGGTTGATAAACAAAGGTTTGGTCGTCAGTGGCGCAATAACAAAACAAAGGTTTAATTGGGCAATAATATCGGAAATGCCCCTTGAGAAAATGTGGACATTGATTTATTCCCTTCCTACATGAATAGTTATGTGTCAAAAAAAAAAACAATGGGCATGAAAAAAAGGAATACAATGGACGTGACCTCAATGTCTTTCATTGTATTTCTTCTCCCCCTTGTCCTTCAATGCTGTGGATGCAGTAAAAGGAGGGCCGGCTCGAGGAGTGGGACTCGTAGGAAGATGGTGCCAGGAAGCTGAGGGAGCGTTCAGATGATTCCAGGCCGAGACACACAGCAACGGTCGAGAACGTCCCCTCCAATAAAACCTTACATATTAAAAAGCCCACTTAACGATTTGTTTCTCCGTACTGAGAAGCATCGTCTACTGTACCAGGAGCTCAAAATGCTTGTATGTGCGCCAGGCATTGTGCAGCCGCAGCCTCTCGGGTTACTGAGGAATGCATTTGAAGTCGATCACAATGAAGCTCTCTATCTGCTCAGCTTGCCCTGAAGGGGGATATCTGAACTGAACTGCACCAGTAAGAAAATCACCCCCCCCCCCCAAAAAAAAAAATCATCTTTGGGTTGCACACATCTACCACCAGCTGTGTGTGTGTGTGTGTGTGTGTGTGTGTGTGTGTGTGTGTGTGTGTGTGTGTGTGTGTGTCTATATAACTATCTCTCCCTCCTATTGTTATCTGGCTTCCTGTATCTCAGTGTTAGCTGAGCTGCAGACGCCGACTGTTCCTACAGACAAAACACACACACCATAGTCTTCTCCCACACTCAGGCTGGTAATTGTCAACTAAGCTACACACACACACACACACACCATCTCATTGTCAGTTTGCCACTGCAGTGTTGCCACTTTAATATCACACATTCACACTTTAGAATCTTGTGTTTCTTCATTTTGATCCTTAATTAGAATCTAGAATTGAGCTCCTCTGGAATGTTAATTATCTGCAACGCCGCAGCATTTTTAGCACAGGTATAAAATCACATTGTTGTAGCTGTAAAACAAGCTCTCACACACACACACACACACACACACACGCACACACACACACGCTGACAAAGCCGCTATAGTGCAGGATCAAACATAAAGCACAAAGCCATTGTCAGCTTTAGATCGGGTTTCTACCTGAGTCACTCCGAATGATGCAACGCCCCTCCGAGGACGCACCTGTGTTTGCTCTGTAAGAGCATGAAATTACCCCAATAAACACGGATTCTCTTTCAGCTTCTGCTTCAAATGTACGTCCCCTCCATCTCCTTCCACCATAATGATATATTACGCTCCCAGATTGTTTTAAAATGCCTCCAACTGGCACCGCGTGTCTTACAATGGCAGTGCTTCATACGCTGCCAAAAAACCAGGAGAGCATTCAATCCGCAGATCCAGTGGAATATGGCTGTCATCTTATGGTTTCCTTTTATAACAAAATGCAGCGGTGGAGGGAAATTGAGGGCAACGTACAGACGATTTTGGCCCCGGGTTATGTGCGCGGTGGAGGAGAGCTCGTTGTGTCTCGTTGTGGTTTGTTAGCTATGTGGCTCGGGCTGTTTATAGCTCCTGAAACAGAAGCAAAATGCAGAGCTGGCCCTATTTGGTGCTCCCAAAATCATGTAAAACACACACACACACACACACGTCTGAGGGGCATGTGTGCACACAAACACCACAAACAAAACCTGTGATTATACCCATTCACACACACACACACACACGCGCTGTAATTACATGCAGTGACGCACTACAGCCTGCCATAGCGTGAATTCACACTTATAATATCGTCTCATAAATGAAACATGTGGAGGCACAGAGGGTGATTACATATAACTGTTGGATGAAGGGTAGGATAAACATGACGCACATTCAAGCACACATAAAATGTGATAACGGCCTCTGCAGCCTCGGTACGTCCTGGAGGTTGTTGCGCCTCTCGGGATTTGTAAAAGGGGGCCCCTGGGGTGGGCTTGGGGGCGGGGTGTGTGTTTATTTAAGTGTGTGTGTGTGTGTGTTTTTTTTGGGGTCACGCTGAACTTAGAGGGCTAGCCTCGAGATAAGAAATGGGAGTTTAAGATGAAAGGAAAATAGGGCGAGGACGGGGATATACTGGCAGAGTTTGTGGATCCAGAGGGGGGAGACGGAGGGAGGCAGAGAGGGAGGGGGGGACAGATTTGGGGGGGGGGAGAGAGACTGTTTTGATGTTGGTTTTTAGGGTTGTTTATTCAACGTTACATAACACCTTCGCTTATGTTGCTAGAGCTCTTACGTATGTGAGAGAGTGTGTGCTTCTCGCTGGGAGATGGGAATTTCTGTGAAAGGCAAAGGTTGCCCATAGCAACGGCCTTCATTGTAAAACTGATCCATGGAATACGACAACCACACACACACACACACACACACACACACACACACACACACACACACACACACACATTCGCACCACTTGCACTGAATCGTCTTTTCAGTACTTTTAAGCAGTTTCTGGGTTTCATCGCCCGGCCTTCACACACACACACACACACACACACACACACACACACACACACACACATTCACGCTCAAAGCGCAACGTGGTAACACTCTCATCCTTCCGCTTTTGTGAAGTCCATATCGTCGGTGTGTCGAGGCTCCAAGCAACTTCAAGTCAATTTCATTTTCAGGAGGTACATATAGCGTTTCAACTCCACTTCACGCTGAGATTTGATGGACTGAGATGCTCGGGTTTCTAGATTCCATTATGCTTTTATTGGCTTTTAAAGGCATCAGGTTTCTTCCGTCTGGAGCCGGGGAGGAGCCTCTGCTTGTGTGTGTGTGTGTGTGTGTGTGTGTGTGTGTGTGTGTGTGTGTGTCTGTGTACAATTAGCATCACAGAAGCTAGCAAAGACACAGCTCTGTAGGGCCTCAGGATGGGCTTTAGATTGCTGAGGAGATAAGTTTGTTTTGGTCACATTTTCAGCAGTGGACTGACTGTTTTCCAATACCTGGAGCAAGAATGAGCCCTTTTCTTCTTGGCACCGCAACGTTGAACTACTTAGTGTGTACTGAACCGAAGCCAGGCACAAGATGCAGTGATGGGAGATGTATTGTGCTGTCTGAGATAAAAGTGGCAACACCACACTGGGAAGTTACAAAGTTCTGCATCTAAAACTTTCACCGAATGATCAATAATCTATATTGTTATATTGTGACAGACTACACTTATGCCATATTACACTATTACGATATCCAAAATCTTAGGCAATATCTAGTCTTATATCACTATAATACTGATATATTAACTTCATATTTAATACTCTACTAATTCTGTAGTGTGTTAAATAAGGTTATTGATGAAACTGATAATTTCAACTACTTTATCTACTGTCGGGTAATTTAAATCTTGAACAATGTATCATAAATTGTATATTATGTAAAAACCAGAAACTGTTGCATAGATGTACTGGAGTAGAAGCTAGTAAATCAAATATAAATAAAGTAGAAGTAAAATTGTACAGTAGCTCCACTTGAGTAAATGTACTGAAATATATGTAACAAAAAAATATGTAACATATCGGCAGAGATCAATAGAGAGACAATCCATTTAGAAATAAGACAGACATGAAATATGTAGAAAGTACAATGGCAGTACTGCAGTATTGTATGTACTGCTGTATTGTATGTGCTTTTGTATTGTTGTTGTATGTGTTGTTGTATTGTATGTGCTGTTGTATTGTATTGTATGTGTTGTATTGTATGTGTTGTTGTATTGTATGTGCTGTTGTATTGTATTGTATGTGTTGTATTGTATGTGTTGTTGTATTGTATGTGCTGTTGTATTGTATGTGCTGTTGTATTGTATGTGCTGTTGTATTGTATGTGCTGTTGTATTGTATTGTATGTGTTGTATTGTATGTGTTGTTGTATTGTATGTGCTGTTGTATTGTATGTGCTGTTGTATTGTATTGTATGTGTTGTATTGTATGTGTTGTATTGTATGTGTTGTATTGTATGAGTTGTTGTATTGTATGTGCTGTATTGTATGTGTTGTTGTATTGTATTGTATTGTATGTAGCGTTACCTTATGGGTGGTGTCTCTAAAGTGCATCCATTTAACAGCAGTGTTAATTGACCCTGTGTGACGGATGAGTGCTTAAGTGTCTGTTTAAGCATCGCAGGGATGTGGGATTGAGGTCAAGAGCGAGAGAGAGAGAGAGAGAGATGAAAGAGATGAATGACAAGAGAGAGGAGGGATCAACCTCAAAGTGACCGTAGGCTGAGGTCACTCACTTCAGAGGTTCAAACCCCCCGAACGATCCGCGATTAATCTCGCTCTTACTTGACCCTGACGCCGGTGGAGTTTTCCCCTCACAGTCGTACGTGAACGCGGGCCTGGATTAAGGTGCAGTGAGGAGCAGGGACTGTGTTTTTATTATCCGTTACAGTCAGAGAGCCGAGTGTATCGGTAAAATGCAAAGCAGTAGCCGTGGTGTAGAAGAGAATCCCCAAACAGCAACAACACAAGCGTGTCCCAACCATATGCATCACTTTCTACTGTCCCCCTGGAAACATTTGCCGTTGTGTTGCGACTCTATTGCGGAGGTTTTACATAATGCTGTGCACGTGTCCCCAAATTGATGTTTTAGCTTTTAATTTAAGACATTTCAACGACCCACGGAGCCCTACTAAAAGAGACGGGAGGAGCATGCTCGCAAAGAAGCACAAATCCACCCAATGGAAACGGCAGCTCCAATGTCGTTGCAGCACTTTTCACATCTAAAACACTATGAGGTTACCCACTGTGCACCACCATGTTGCCATGACGCCGTGTGTGTTCATGTCAGCAAACTCGGGCTCCACAAATCTTGTCCAAGTTTACGACTTTAATGACCGTTCTGTTGCCCTCTTGTTCAAACAAGATGTGTGGACTTTTGTTTTCTCTCTGTTTTATACAAACTTGGAAATTGGGTTTTATACTGTTGGTCGGACAAAATAAGACATTTGAGGATGTCACATTTGGCTTCCAATTAATCGATGAAGGGAAAAGATAAATTGTGAGCTCCGGCCTTAGTCCGAAAGCTAACTGAGCTAAACTTGCCCCTACTCTGCTACTTTACAGGCCGAACATGACTTGTAACTCACACGTAAGCAGAGACTGAACGAAACCCCTCTCTCCTTAAAAGCTTTGATGTTCCTCTGCCAAAATCCCAGCTTTAGATCGACTCATTAAACATGCTCCTCCACGGAGCCACAGACAGACAGATGTTCCCCTGTCCACCGTAATGCTCCCTGCACCTCCTCTATGCATGTAATCTGCCAAAGTGGTTTCTCTATTCAAAGGAAAATGACAAACACCTCAGTCATTCGTGATCTTCAATCTTTCTATCACCTCTGTGTTTCTCACAGGGACAGACGTGGTCGCCGTCTATCGATGACGAAGGCTCGACGAGGGATGAGTTCTATGACGACGAGGACCTCTACTCGGGATCCGGCTCTGGATGTAAGTGTGTGTGTGTGTGAGGTTACTCCCTCACGCCCTGGATCTTTCAAACTCGACAGCTGCTGGGCTTTAATCTGCTGACCCTGGAGCCCCCCCACCCCCCTCTTTGTGTCCTCGAGTTATGGACGCTCCGGCTGCCAGACTCCCATGCAGCGAGGCCACGCACACGCAGTCACACAATACAAACCGTTTGTTTCCACAGACAGGTTCTGGTACAGATTTATTGCACCTTTTAAACACGGACACCCCCCTCACATGCATACAGCAAGCCGGCCTCCACATCTTCCTTGCTCTAATCAGATTACACACCACACAGATTAGGCAGTTCTGTGCACTTATCGGGCGTGCGTCTGCATTTCAGTGGCAGGAATTACCTACTTAACTTAAATAACGTTGGTGTAATTCAGCCTGATTTTCTGATGCGGCTGGTGAACCTGAGCACGGATTTCCTTATTAAGCATGACTCATCGAGGGCTACCCTCAGTTCAGGCGCTGCGCTAGTGTTGAGCTCGCTCAAAATAAACTTGTAAAATCCACTCGGTATAGTGTAGCTCTCCGCTGCAAATACACCAGCTCCTAACAGCTAGCTGGGGTCCTCGTTCACCGACGGGGGCGTGTCTAGATTTTCTTTCTTGGGGGGCACAGACTGTAGAAGGATGGCACACTGAAAGTTAAGTATTTTTTAAATGCCCTACAGTCTTAGATTGTAATAAACTGTACAGTGTAGCAGTTGAGTGTAGCATGTAATAACTATGTTATAACACAAAATCTGAGGCACCCTGAACACAAATAGACAGGTCGTCTTGCTATTTGTTGGTGTAGTAGTTCAAGAGGGTTCAAGTTTTGCAATCAGATCACATGGGTAGCCGTGGCCACGCCCCTGCCGACAATCAAGAATCATTTCTGGATGTTGGAGCACCAAGCATCATTGATGTAAACACAGAGATGCGCACACACACACACACACACACACACACACACACACACACACACACACACACAAATACATAAGAAAGTGTAGCGGAGGCACCTCCCGTGGTTACAGCAGCCCAGTAAATTGCTTTATCTCGAAAGCTCATTTATAACCAACAGATGTGCACTTTGTGTCGCTGCTGCGTCAGATTGTGGCATTTGGAGGCGTCTGGGAAGTTTAACTGAAGCTGCATTATTCGAGTCCATATTTCGATATCCCTCCGTCAGCCTACACGCCTTCGTGCCTGTAAATTCAATTTGTTTCTCTTTCAGCCCGGGGGGCTTCGCTGCCATAACAAAATGAAAGGTGGTATAAGACTATTATGAGATTTAAGAGGAAAAAAGGATTAGTCTGCACCGTCGTCAATACCTTCTCTCCTTTGTCCTCTTCCCTTCTCAGACTATGTCACTAAGCTAGCTGCACTGTTTAAATGCATCCACTTCCATTTTTCTAGGTCATTTGCACAAATATCTGCGTTCTAAATTAAACAAAGGAAAACAGTTTCTCATCTCCAGTCAGCAACGACGAAACATCTGGCGAGGAGAGGGACAGACAGCCTCGTCTTAGTTGGTTAAACCTGCGTTCTGCTCTTTGTCTCTTAATACAGACCAAACTCACAATCTACCCTAGTTCTCATTTACATATGTGTCTGTTTGTGTTGTCAGGCGGCTAAACGAGCAGGAAATAGCGAGCTGATTGCAGCGCTGATTGCTGTGTCGAGTCGTCAATAAAATCACGGCAGTATTTTGTGATTCTGAAGTCAATTTGACAAAACAAACAGAGCTGTGTGGCGTGATCTGTTAGATTGTCAGTTGTCTTCTTAAAGGAGCACTGCACTGATATTTAATAAAGTTACTGCAATACTAAAGTTCCTGACTGCCCCTTTAAAAAAAAGCCCCTGTTCACACAAGCCGCTGTTCATTGATGTCATTTTAAAATTCTAAATATTCTCCCCTCCAGTTCCTGAGATCAGTAAGAGGCCGACGTCGGCGGGTGTGGCCTTCACCACGGAAGAGCCCCTCCTCCTCTCCACCACCCAGGCCACAGGCCCCGCCCCCTCCGCCTCACCTGCAGCCGAGCCGAGCCCCAGCCCCGAGGACATCGCCACCACCGCGCTGCCCACCGAGGCCGACGGAGAGAGCGGTGCATTCTGGGAAAGGGAGAGAGAGCTGGAGAAGGAGAGAGAGCTGGAGAAGGAGAGAGAGCTGGAGAAGGAGAGGGAGCTGGAGAAGGAGCTGGAGAGGGAGAGAGAGAAGGAGCAAGAGAGGCAGCTGGAGCTAGAGAAGCAGAGAGAGATGGAGAAACAGCTGGAGAGGGAGAAAGAGAGAGAAAGGGAGAGGGAGCGGGTTCGAGAGATGGAGAGGGAGAGGGAGCGCGAGCGAGAGAAGGAACGCGAGAGAGAGCGGGAGAAGGAGAGAGAGAGGCAGAGAGAGCGTGAGGTCGAGCGGCAGAGAGAGCTGGAGCGAATCAGGGCTGCCGCCCAGACCACCGCCGCCCCGCGGTCCTCTGCAGCCGTCCCCGTGGTGACCAGCATCCCGGCAACCAGCCCTACAGAGAGCGCGGCGCCGTCTGCTGGTTCGGATGACCTGAGCACCACAGAAGAAGAGGACGTCTACCTGTCACCTGAACCCTCAGTGTTCTTCCCAGGCTTCGACACGGAGGAGACGACCACGGAGGAGTACACATCCACCACAGCAGAGAGCACCCCCGAGCCCACGACGGCCGCCACCACTGTCAAGACCAGGGTCCCCTTCAGGCCCAGGGTTCCCATGACGACTACCCCTCAGGCAGTGCCAACAGAGAGGACAAGCCGCCCACAGCAGCCCGCAACTACACAGGTGAGATTGTGTCCGGTGCTTCATCGTCTGATGATGCAATGACGATTTAAATCAAAGATTAAGGTGAAATATAACCAAGTATTTTACAATCCCATTTCCATACGCTGCTGTAATGCACTCATTTCGGTCGGTACCAATAAATTGTTCTAGTTTGATACCCAACTTCTTTTTCACTGACAGCTTAATTATTTACAGACCACAGTCATTTCTGTGATTGGTGTACTTCTGTTTTATTGGCAGCCGTCCTGCATTAAAGCACCGTGCATTTAGATTTGTTTGGCTTTCCACGTTGTAATTAAGCTGCCAGATTTTATGAAGTGTGTATATGCGTTGGACAATATGCAACTTTCCATCAATCAGAACGTACAGAGGCTCATTGTTTGAAAAGGCCATGGAAAGCTCTCTGCGTTGGTTTGGATATGTTTCCGTGTAAGCAGCTCCATGGAACAAATGTGATTACATCCAATGTACATTTCCCGTCGTTAGTCTCACTCTCTCTCTCTCTCTCTCTCTCTCTCTCTCTCTCTCTCTCAGGAGGGTAACAACGAGGCGGGTGCTGCAGGGCCGAGTGGAGATTTCGAGATCCACGATGATCAGCGCAATAACCTCGGTCGCGGTGTAATACCAGTGAGTCCTGATCTGATCGGCAACACGGTGGACGCGGGAAGCTCTGCCGCCCAGCTGCCACAGAAGAACATCCTGGAGAGAAAAGAGGTCTTGATAGGTAGGAACGTCTGTCAAATACACCACTTGGTAGCCACCTCTTAGATCAACAACCCTGTTGCCTCCTGTATTCTTTCCCTGATTTCCGGGTGCTGCTGAGATAAACTGGCATCACCTCGCGTTCACGTAGTGCAGATTCATCACGATAAGTGAATGTGCTACTTAGCCCCATTTGACCCGTTGAGAACAAGCGATCCTCTTCTTGGTTTATCCAACCCCTCCTTTCTTCCCTCTTTTTCCCATCATTTTCCCTCTGGGTAAATCCAATTTCCTTTCAAGTGCCCCCCTCTCTACATCCCAAAGAGCTGTTGTAGAAGTGAGGGAGCAGCCAACTTGCCTGACCTGACTGGCTCTCTGTCTCTCCTTCAGCTGTTCTGATTGGAGGACTGCTGGCGGTGGTTTTCGCTGATTTCCTGGTCATCGGTAAAGAGCAGGAGGCAACAGACCGTAGACTAGACTAGTCTGGATTATAGATCCAAATCACAGCTGTACATGTTGGACTCGTGCTACGACGCTGTTGTATTATCGATTTACAGACAAATAGTTCATCATATCTCTTTTTTTTAACAAAAAACTACAAATGATGCACTTGAAAGTGTACGATGTAACACAAAAACGATCGGACTAAGAATTTGAAATGAGATTTTAACATGATGTAAAAAGTCAAGAGTGGTGAATATGTTTGCGGTGACGGTGCACGGTGAAAAGTTATGGTATTATTCAATCGCCCGTCTGTGCACTCTTGATATTGGCAGTAACAGAATAAACAAAGTAAACACCTCCCACACAATGAATAGAAACAAAGTGTTCCTGGAGCATTTTGGAAAAATAAACGTGTTTTGTTCTCCATTCTGGCATCGATAGCAATTTGTTTAAAGAGGAAAATATTTGTTTTTTCCCCCCCATTTGATAACCACACATAAATCTATTCAGTTCATTAGCGTTGCGTGCAGACGAAGGTGGTAAAATGCAGCTGCGGCGGATTGGTTACACCAGCCCCACCGGGCTAAACGACTGTGTAGCACTGCAGGGCTGCAATTTAGCACGAAGCTGTTGTACGTATGTTGGCACATTCAGGCTCATCAGTCTTCACTTAGCAGCTCGGTGATAGTGACGCTGTGGTAGCTTTGTTCTGCTTTCAGTCTTCGGTGTAGTAGTGATGTAGGCTGCCGTGGCTCTAATGGTATTTTTGTGTTTGCTTAAGTGTTTCTTTTTTGTTGAGGAATAATGTTCTGGAAAGATTTTTTTAAGACATCCAACCTCTCTTTCTGTCTTCCTTCAGCGGTGATAGTGGGAGGAGTGGTGGGCGCCCTGTTTGCCGCCTTCCTGGTGATGCTGCTGGTGTACAGGATGAAGAAGAAGGACGAGGGCAGCTACACGCTGGAGGAACCCAAACAAGCCACCGTCACCTACCAGAAACCGGACAAGCAGGAGGAGTTTTACGCATAACGCTTGTATGCCAGAGAGACGCACCGCACACTGAGGGAGAGAGAACGAGCGAGAGAGAGAAAGATACTCTAAACTCCCGTCCTCCTCCTCCTCCTCCCCTCCTCCTCTTCCTCCTCTTCTTCGTCTGTTCCGCCTCTCCTTCATCCCTCTCTCCTCTCGTCTCTGAAATACGTGAGAGCGCCACTCTCTCTGCGGACTTGGAACTTTCTTTTCAATGAAAACGAAAAAAGGGGGACGGAAAAAAAAAAGACAAAAAAAAAAAAAATCCAAATATATTCTGAAAAAATAACACATACACACAAGATGTTTTTAAAGTAAATGTTGTTATTAATATTCTACAGATTCTCTTGTTCTGTATGTAATGATACGATTATTTTGTAAGAAAAACAAAAACAAGACACAAGCTCTTCGACCTGTGTTTTTCAGCACACAAAAAAAGGTTCCTCCTCGGTTTTTATGGTGCAAAAGAAAAGGCTAAAAAGAAAGAGGAGCGGAGAGGAGAGGGGCTAGCGAGACACAAAAGAACAAGAGGGAGGTGGGCTCGACTCTGCCCTTCAACCCCCTCGCCAAAACACACAGTGCGTCTGGTTGGCCGCACAGAGCCCAAGGTCAAAGGTGAGAGGAAAGGTCTCTTGTGTGCCTTCCATTCCTCTGGTGCTCAAAGACGCACATCCACGCAGCCGCCACACAAACGCATGTTTACACACGTGCACGCGCTTTCACACGCAACTGTGTCTGCTGGAAGGTGGCTCTGACCTGCCTCTCTGTGCTCGGCCAACCAGAAACCAGCGCTCGAGCCTCGGTGTGTGTTCACAACGCCGAGGAGCCGCCGCGGAAACCATTGGCTGGTCGAACAGGAAGTGTGCTCACTCGGCCGATCTGCTCCTCTTAAGCTGTACAAAGACTAGTTACGGATAGTAATAATAACCAATAATATATCAATGTTTTGGGCTGGATGGTGAATAATAATAATAATAATGCCGTAATAATAATAATAATACTTAAACAGGAGGATGTGTATTTAGCAGTTTAAAAAAAAAGAAGTTTATATGTAAATATCAGCGTATCCTTTCTGGCATCACTAGTCATCTGCATGATCATGAAGAGTTTCTATTCTTCACATCCATCATCACTTTAGATGAGCTGTGCTCTCGTCAGCCACACACACACACACACACACACACACACACACACACACACACACACACACACACACAGTGCAGATATATAACTTGCTGTGCGTTAAAATGCGCCACACAGACTTTTAAGTATACCGTCATCTCATATCATTCAAACACATATCAAACCCACCATCGTCTTCATCATCATCATCGTCCTCATCATCATCCTCATCGTCATCGTGATCGTCATCACTTGTGATATGAGCAAGATCGGGTGGTTTCAATATGTTATTGATTAGTTATTGATCAGTTGCCGGTTGGTTTAGCGTTTGGTCTGTTTGCGTAAAAGCACAACTACGCGTCATCACATCATCCGATAACCCCACACGCACCTTTTAGCATGCCTCACTTTTCTTTTTCTTCCACCATCGGCTCTCTGTTTGGGGATGGGAGGGGCCTCTGAGGAGCATGGGGGGGAAAGTGTGGATCCATGCAGGAAGTTGCTCCCACACACGCTAATTCAGTCGGAAACCTTCTGTCAGTAGAGCGGTGGTTATGAGAAGACTTTGAATTAGTGTTCATGGGGTCAAGAACCTGCTGTTGGACTCCTTTTTTTTGGGGTGGGGGGGGGCAAGGGGTTCAGTTTGGGGAAGGGGACTGTGAGGAGGAGGGCTGTGCTTCTATCTAAGAGATTGTAACAATAACCACACCAGTGCGACTGGACTAGTAGCTTCTATTATACTCAGTACTGTAGAACAAAAATGCATGGGAGTCAAAACTATACTAGTCTGGTGTGTGTGTGTGTGTGTGTGTGTGTGTGTGTGTGTGTGTGTGTGTGTGTGTGTGTGTGTGTGCGTGTGTGTGTGGACGCCTGCGTCTGTTTTCTGTGCGTTTGAAAAGAAAAGCGGGGAGAGTAAAAGTTAGAATGTACTGTGGTCGAGTGTGTGTTTACCTACTCCAGCCGTTCTCACGCTCTTCCACAGACAGGTAACACACCTCTTCCACTCCTGCGCGTGTGTGTGTGTGTGTGTGTGTGTGTGTGTGTGTGTGTGTGTGTGTGTGTGTGTGTGTGTGTGTGTGTGTCGCCTGCCCCCTCGCCAGTGTGAGAATATGTGTGTGTGTCTACACCTCATCTAAACATGCCACCTGTGTGTATGCTTGAGTGCTTCACCTCGGTATTTCACAGCAGACTCTTGTGTACACTGACTAGCCTGTCGACGTGTGTGTGTGTGTGTGTGTGTGTGTGTGTGTGTGTGTGTGCGTGTGTGTGTTCGCGAGTGTATCGTCTGTTCACCGCTGAACGAGGGGCAGCTGGTCCCTCACGGTGGCTTTCACACACACTGACTGTGTCTTTTCACTGTCTGTCTGACTGTCTGCCTGTCTGTCTCTCTGCCGCAGGACAGACAGACAGACAGACGACACAACACTTTTCTCACAGGCAGGAATGATCTTAACACGTACTGTCTTTTTTAAAGTGACCGTCAAAACCGTAAACATGTGTGTTTGTACTCATCTTAGCCTGCGTAGCCAAATAAGACGTGTGTGTGTGTGAGTGAGAGGGTGAATTTGTAAGTGTGTGTGTGTGTGTGTGTGTGTGTGTGTGTGTGTGTGAAGCCCAACGGAGGCTACACTACTCTATGTTTGCTGTTCCCATTCCTGTTTTTATACATTTGCATTTTTTTAAGGCTGAGTTTCTGTCATTGGCTGAGTGAGCGAGAGGAGGCGGATCCTCCACGCCACCGCCCTGTCACTAATCTGCCACTCTGTTCCAAATAAAAAACCTGGTTGGGTAAATCTCTCCTCTGTTGTCTTTTTTTATGTTTTTATTTGAGTGGATGAATTAAGACACTTGTCCTTTTCCATTCTGCTGTCGTGTGTCCAATTAAATCTCAACAATACATGACGATACATACTTTCATCCCTTTATGCTAAGCTAAGCTAACGGGCTGCAGGCTGTAGCTGGCAGTGATCTTGTCATCTCACCCCTGGCATTTTGAAACATGTATTCTTTTAGTTCAGTGCACACACCAGCCAACACATTGCAGCTTCACTATTTACACAAACTGACCGGGGGTCAGTTTGTGTAATTTGATGCAACGCAACTTGATTTTGGAACGTGCACAGTGTAAGCTCAGAGTACACTAAAATAATATGGATTTGACACGGGGCTAAAAGATCAGGTGATGTTTCCAGACTCAGTTGATATTGTAGCTGTTTTGTGTTAATTCCCTAACAAATGCTCAATTAATTAAATTACCAAAATCAATGAATGTGGAACCTCTAGCGCTCAAAGTGATTTATCTTTGTTTATTAATATAATGGTGACTTGTCCAAGGCGTATCCCACCTCTCCTTCAATGCCAGCTGGGGTAAACTCCAGCCCCCTGCAGACCCATGCAGACCCATGCAGACCCCTGCTTCAGGTAAACAGGTGCAGATGATGGTTGAAAGGACTGAAGGACACTGAGTGTCGGACAGCAACAGGATTAGAAAGGGATGAAATGTGATCAGAATTCCCTGTTAGTCTTTTTATTATCACCACTATCTGTAGCCTCAGAAAAGCTGCTTATATACTTTTGAACTTTTCAACACAACTTGGCCCCTAATTAAAAGTGTCATTTGTAAAATGTCACATAGATGAACATGACTTCACTGACTTTAAAAAATGGGGCATTTTATTTCTAAACCACTCTTGGCATCTAGCCCTGTTTAATTTAATTTGCTCAATATCGCAACAATAACATTTCAGAAACAGCGTTATCTCTTTCTAGATAGTGTGTCCTGGTTACCCTTACTATTCCAGAGAATGGGCCATCACTGTTACAGCTTCTCTTGTTGGATAGGAGTTCCAGTGAAAACTGTTGTTAGCGTATTGTTCGAATTGAACATTGAGCAGCTGGAAAAAAGCACACGACTGTTGAATTATTTAAATGTGATTATTGAAGCTGTGAGCGCTGCAAATTGAATTCCATTTGTCCACTTTGAATACATTTAAGAGAGAGAGATAACTCAAACTGAAGAAAGGTCTGCCTCACTAGACGCCGCTGTGTTTGTGAACAAGTCTGGGCTTCTTTTCTCTTTGTAATGTGGGTGAACTGACATTTTCCATCCTGTGACTCAACTCAGACTCAGCAATGGAGCACTTAAAGCAGTAGATAAAAATGGCTGCACAGAACGGCAATATATTTCAGTTACATACATTCAAAAGAATTTGCATGCAGACATATAGTCTCACTCTGAAGTATGGCCTTCATACCATTTCTGATCCAGAAACATTCTACGCAACCCTGCATGCCTTGATGACTGACACCTATGTATATATATGAATATGTGTGTGTGTGTGTGTGTGTGTGTGTGTGTGTGTGTGTGTGTGTGTGGTCACAGCCTCTTAATAGCCTATTTACACTTGCTGAACTCAGTAGGCCCCCATGGGAGAGACAGCCAGCGATGTTTTAAGTCATTGCATAAAGATGTACTTATGAAGTGATTAGATAAAGTGTCCACGGGGATGTGTGCGCACACAGGCAAGAAATTATTCTAAATGGGGCTTCATTTTTACGTGTTTTTTTTTGTTGCATCAAACGAGATGAAGCCAAGGTCACCTGATGTGGAGGAGTACCAGGAATGCTGCAGATTGCCTTTCCCCCGGATCCAGAGAAGATAACAAGCTGTCCTGGCCTTGTGAAGGAAGCTGCCGATATTGAAACGTGCCTCTCACAGAGAATGAGGGGGGTTTATGTGAGCCATTTTCTGTTTTGGGAGGGGTAGAGCGAGGAGTTCAACCAGTAGAGTTGGAGAAGGGAGAAGAAGGTTGAAGTGCCTGGGGTCCAACCACTACCCCATCTGGTGGGTAACAGTGGAACAACGGAAACAAGAAAACCAGATTTTAATCTCACAACCACATGGAAATGTGTGGATTGGGAGCTATATATATATAACTGATGAATATATATAAAATGTGTGAGTGTAGGTATGTGTGTGTGTGTGTTTGGTCACAACTGGGAACAACAGAAGGGATCAAAACCGCAAAGTCTTTCTACAAAAACTCCTCAAATTCTTTGCTTCAGTGATCTGTTTAGATTTTAGATTTTAGGACAGTGGAATTTCTGAATAAAATACCTGAAACTGCAGCCCATTATTGATGATAGTCGAGTCAACCTGCACTGAAAACCCAAAACACATTATAATGCGTTCAAGGTCTTTTATTAACCTACAGTATAATTTTATGGTGATATGATTCACAGCGGTAATTATGTGGTTCATTGATTTTTATGTTTTATAGGCTTCCCAATCTTCCAAAAATAGCTGTGATAATAATAGTCATTTTCAAGGAGATGCTGTTTTTACATCATATTTTATCATTATTCCACATCAACTCTACAGTGGAGAAATCAGGGAAGGCCTCAAACCTTTTTTATTAATAAAGGTAACTATACCACGATATAAAAAATACTTTATTACAAGAAAATTGGACTTAAATATCAAAAGTAAAAGTACTCCTGCAGATAAGCTGCCCCTGTGATGAATATATAATCTTACATTTGACATTATAAGATGCATGTATACACAAGCTGCATTTTACTCTCCTGAGGTCAGGGTAGAAGTATAGATTTGAGTGTAACACCTTTATATACAGTTAATTGAATGCACCTTTGTCTCAAGATGTATGTGTTGGGTCCAGATGAGTAATGGATGACGATAAACTTAAATTCTTACGTTTCTTTGCTTTATTAAATGAAATATATTGGATCATTTGACTTATTTGGACCTTGAACTGTTATTTAAATGAAACCATTCAAGTTTATAGAGATGCTTAGAGAAGAAATCTTTCTTTAGTGGGAATGTTAATTACTATACACACTTGAACTTACTGGTCTTTTGTAAAAGGTCCCACACCAAATGAGCATAATCTTTAATAATGTGTTGTATGTTTATAAGGTTATCAAATATTTGCAATGAAAGATCATCTAAACAAAGTAAAGTATTTGAAGTGGATTAAATAGCCTACAACATTTCTCTCCAATGTAGTGGAGTAGATGTATGAACCATAAAATATTAAAGTAGCTCCAATTTGTACTTAAAGACGAGTACTTGAGTAAATGCTTTCAAACACTGATACATAAAGTCTTCTTATTTATTTTCAAACAAACCTATACTTCTATAATAAGTAGTACATTTGGCCAAAATAACAATTCATGTCATATTCAGTATATTCAATACACTAGAGGGTCAAATTGATCATGTGTGCAACAGTTTTAGCCTGTATGGGTTATGGCAGTATCTCTGGTCACTGATTGGCTGCTTCAGTTTCACCCTTCACGCGATAATTCTCCGTCACACACTGCTGAGGGAGGAAGGCTAATCAATCAATCAAGCTCATTAGCCTCCGGTCTCGGAGCAATCGGCTTCGTGACCCCTGCGTCGCTTAATTGATTATTAGCACAAGTTTATTGTTGACTGTTGCAATGAACGAAGACTGTGATGTAGCTGGAGATTTTGGTAAGGTGTTTAGGCTGCCATTTAATTGTTTTATTGATTCATTGGCTCGTTTGAGCGACCTTCACCCGTCGACCAAAGACTCCTGCGTCATTTTTGTAAACTTTGAAAGTCTTTTAAAACTTCCGGGGTGCCTTTAAAGCTCGGGACCTTCGCTGTGAGGTGGACTCCCCGCGCTGCTCCGCTCCACCGGGACACTTTGATAATTTAAAACTCGGCTATTAACATCGACGACCCGGCGCTTGTACACGGGGACAGGTTAGCTAGTTTAGCTGCAGACGGCCATTCGGTGTTAATTAGCGGTCAGGTGAGGTGGCTCGAGGCGAAGCACAGCTGGGACACTAATTAAGTCACCGCAGACTGCAGCTCCTCGTGAGGATGACGTTTATCGGGGTTTGTTCAACCCGCAGGTCACCGCATGACTCATGAAATGAAAGAAAAACTCCTCCAACATTACCAAGTCACTTCTTACACGATAGGCACTTTTTCCAAATTAAAATCACCCGTATTTATAGCGTCAACCGTATTCATTGATATAATGTCGAAGAAAATGGAATAAAAATATATATTTTTGTGATTTTTTTCCCCTCAAGACACATAAATGTTATGTAACTGCTGGATTTCTTAGTATTCTATAATAGTACTATTTTCTGACATTTTGTAGAACAAATAATTAATCAATTGACAAATGAATCACCTAATTGATAGACCATGAAATAATATGATATAACTTATATAAAATAATCTGTGATTAACTTAATTTTGATCGGCCTAAATAAGACAAAAAACACTAAATCTAAAACTGCTGGAATCAGCCTATAATTCACCCACCATGTAGGCTTCATTAGAGTGTTGCCTGTGATCCCTCCTAGAAAATACTCCTTACTGCTTAGACATGACCACAATGGCTGCTAAGGTCCTTGATGGGAATAGTACTGTGTCAAGGTTACCTATATCAAAATGCTATACATATCATTTTATTATTTTGAACAGGGACTCATTCTGAACTGGTTTGTCGTCATATTCAAAGCTTCAGAACACAAACATATTTGAGACTCAGTAAAACAACAAACCAAAGGCACTCACAGCAATGAGCTTTATATTTATAGTATATATCAAAGTTTATACTCTGGGGAAAATCAATATCCTCCCCATAAAGATTAATACGGAAACAAATAAAATGAACAAATATATATAAAAAAACAAACACTATAAGAAAATACTACTACTACTAAAAGAATATGAAAATAGACGTTAATAAAAAGCACAGAGGAATACACACACATAAATAATTATTTTAGAATGGATGTAATGCTCTTCATTGAAGAGGCAACTGAAATAAACCTGTTTGCAAATGCTTTTGAAATAAATTAGAGTCCTCGGGGAGCCTGTTCCAGCAACTGGGAGCATGAGGAGGAAAGGCAGCCTCACCAAATTTTGAAATTGAGACTCAATGCAACAAAAGTACAAGAGACAGACAAGTGGCTCATATCTTGTAAGTGAGTGCTTTTCCCCTCTTAGTCCATATTAAAGATGTGGCAGCAGCATGGTATAAGTTACAAGAGCATGATGACGTTTCTCCAGGTCTGGTTTTGACTAATAGTAAGAGTTTTTAGATACAAATTCGCTCAATTCACTCTGTTGCAGACTGTCCAAGCCTTCTGTGTGAAGAGCTGGAGCATATGGAAACAAAGAACGGCAAAGAGAGGAGGAGGAGGGAAGGAGAGGAGGAGGATGTGTTTAATCAGAGGGAAGATGAAGAGGAGACGGACAGAGAAGACAAGGAGGGGGGGAAAGAAAAGAAAGTGTCCAAAAATGAATTGATGGCGACCGAGGGAGAAGAGGAGGAGCAGGTGAACCCGGAGAGTAGGCCGGGAGCAGAGGAGGCACTGGAGGTGCAGATGGACAATGACAAGGTTGAGAATGTCATGGAAACGAGCGCTGATAAGCAAGAGGACAAAGAAACAAAAAGTCTAGAAGAGAAAGACGAGAAGAAGAGGAGTAGGAAGAGGCGGGGTAAGAAGCAAAGTGAGAAAGTAAGAAACAGGAGAGTTCTGAAAGATGTGAGTGAGCGGTGTGGGGAGGAAAAGGAGACTCAGATCCAGGAGGTCTCAGCGATGAGCTCGGAGGAGAGCTCGGCTCTGTTGGAGCCTCCCGTAGGACTGATGAACAGCTGCGACCTCTCTGACCCTGTCTACCAAGGTTGTGGGGGGACAGGGCTGTATTGCACTTCGGTTCCTCTTCCCCTGCTGTGCTCCTCACAACCTCCAGTCCTGATCCAACCTGCACCTCCTCAGCCTCACGGGACAAAAAGGCCACACAGCCCGCTCCTACCTCACTGTCTCCCCCAGCAGGGCCCTCTGGAGGTGAGGATAGACTCGCATTGTTTATCACTGAATCACACTGGATGAGCTGTGAACATATGTAGTGAACAGCATTATTTCCACAACTTTTTAACCCCTTAAAACACACTTTACCCCTTAATTCCCCCTTAAAAGAGCACTCCAGTGATTGAGACTTGCAATCCTATAGAATTGTCAGGCCCGTGGTGGACAGTAGTGATGCGTGTAATTGTAAGCGTGGGCTCCATCCACTGTATAAAAGAAGTGGATGTAGTCACCATGACATCACCCATTGGTTTGTGAACTGTTTTGAAACCTCGTTCTGCATTTTGGATGCCCCCATCTGGGTTTTAATGCAACCAAAAGTCACACAAGAGTGAAAACATAGTGTACATTTCTCCAGTTTCATTTGTTATTTTCAAATTGAGGTTTTAGTTTCGTCAAACCAAATTATTCTTATACATCTCGTCTCCTCCTCTTCCCGTTTGCTACCATTGGGGACAATGGAGCAAAAGAATCAAGTCATAATCTGTGTTCAGCTTTAAAGAAATGTAGTTATTGACACTTGACGATAAGAAACATTTTAAAAAGGAAATCCAGAGTAAATCAGACAATATTTAATTGATTGAGATGATGTTTGTCTGGTTCATGGCAGATGGAGATAACCCAGGTCTACTCCACCCGACGCTCCATCCGCTTCAGCAACAGGGGCCGAGGCCGGGCTCCCAGCTTCCCTCAGCCGCCAGGATTACAGCTGGACAGCTGCCTGCTTCCGCCAGCACGGAAGAAGAAAACACGAACGCTCTACAGTACCGGTAACCCAACTGTCACTTCAGTGAGGTGTGTTCAGATTTGAATATGCTAATAGTTGACCTTCATTTGTGTGTGTCTGTGTGCGTGTGTGTGTGTCTGTGTGCGTGTGTGTGTGTGTCTGTGTGCGTGCATATACTTGCAGATCAGTTGGAGCATTTAGAGGCCTTGTTCCAGGACGACCACTATCCGGATGCAGAGAAGAGGAAAGTAATCGCTGCTTCAGTTGGTGTCACACCTCAAAGAATTATGGTTAGAAGTGCTCCTGACTCCTTTACGTTGCTTAATTGGTGATGTACCTCCTAGAAGAAAGAGTAATGAGCAAACAGGAAATTAAGTTTCCCTCCTGTCTCTGTGTCTCTTCTTTCACTTCCCCTTGCGTTCTGTTTCTATCCAGTTTTTTGCCACCATTCCTCACCGTTTTATCCCTCTGCATGTTTTCTGTGAACCAGGTCTGGTTTCAGAACCGCAGGGCTAAGTGGAGGAAAGTGGAGCGCACAGGAAGGGTTGATCACCGACAGAGTAGAGCTGGATGCAGCAGCAGCAGCCCCCTACATCACCAAATCCATCCCACCCTGCCCACACTGGCACCCAACAGGTATTACAGTATTATCCCTCTGTGTGTTTGTAGTTTTTTTGTCCTCACATGGTGCAAAATATTCTATGTAAGCCTAATTTGAGTCATGACTTATTGTAAGTATGTTTTGTTTCAGTATGGGCGCTTCCTGTTTTTCCAGTCACTTTGCCACTAAGCTGCCCCAGCTGGCCCCTGCAGCACCTTCTTTACCCACCCTGACCAACCAGACTCCGCCCTCCTACAGCAATCTGCTGGCCAGCCTCAACAGCCCAGGTGTGATCCACACGTATTTACACATTATTATTCAAAACGTACCTGCTATAATTGGCTTAGTGTGCTCCATGATTACTATTCAGAAGAAGTTTGGTTTCTGAGGAGCCATCCTGTTCCCCTGACTTCTGCATTCACACCCAATCAGTCGTTGCAGTGAAAATGCCAGGATTAGAAACGCTCTTTTAGGTAATGCCTGAGGTGGCGGGGGGCCGCGGGGGGGTGCTGAAAAATTCTGCAGCGGCCTGTTGCTAAAGGTTGAAACTGAATCAGCCCGATGTCACACTGCTGTGGCCGATCACGACACCGACGAGCCAGAGATGTACAACCCAGCAACGAGGGATGAAAGACGGGAATCGCAGTGCATTCGCTTGATGTTAATTGGCCATCACTGACACTCCGACACCAACGCACAAACCTCTGCTATATCGCCACAACAGGTTTTTAGTGCAGTTTTAACCAGAGTCAGGGTTTGCTAAATCATGAAATGTGATCAAGTAGTGATGCTGCCTTCTCCACAGCTGAAGGTTTAATAATCTTTGCTGGGAAACAATGTTAAAAAATAAAAAAATGTACATCACAAAAGGTAGAAAATATCGTGTGATATATGTGATAGGTATGCTGAGATGAAGGATTTTGTTGTTGCTTTTAGCAGTTGTCATCTCTCTTTTTGCACAATGAATCTGAAGTAGTGGGGAGTTTGATCTTATTGTAGTCAGAACAACCATCAGTCTTCAGCAGTTCAGCACTTTCTTTAAGAGAAGCTACCTTGATGCTGTAAGAATCTGTTATCTTGTCAGAGTTGAGGTAGATTTAGGCTTCTACACTACTACATTATGGTTTTAATTGCAGTTTTTAATGCATAAATTTCTTTGTTTAGTTTATGCCTGGACTCCGCACTTCTCCGGCGCTTTAGAACCCCTAAAACGTTTAGTTTGAAAGCTCTAGAGTTACGTTTTAGTTTGACGAGAAGAAAGTGAGACCTTTGAAATGGATTTTATCAGTTGCAACATGTCCCTTTAATGATTCGTCACACTCCTATTGCGTGATCCTTTTCCTGGCAGAAAACCAGTGGCAATTGCAATATGGATAATTAATTACGTTTTGTTGCTGACATTGTTGTCTACGCAAGCAACTGTTGTGCAGTTTAATGCGTTTTCTAGTGTAGCTACATGTGGAGGAGCTATAATTAGCATGCCCAGTGTATGTGAATGGTCATGTGATATGCGTTCTCAGGCGTGGTTGTATGGATAGAGGTTATTTCTGAAACGGCACTAAAACACTTTCCTGGACGGGGACCGTTTTTGATTTAAAGCATCGTTTTAAAATGGAGACGTAGCAGTGTTGATGTAGCTTTGACTCTGTGTGCTCAGTGGACCAGTGGAGATGGTAAAATTCCCCAGAAACCAAACCAATGTTTAATCTCTGTGTTATCACCAAGGTCAATCCAGAGTGAGAGATGTGGGCCAGCACCAGCTTTCATCTCAGGAGGGGTTGGCAGAGTACCACCCACGTCCCATGCACAGCCCTCCCCCCCTCCGGCGAGCCAGTCTCCCCCTTTTCACAACAACTTACAACGCCACCAACCCAACTCCTCCTCTGCCTGTCCTTAACACCCTGGCTCACACCCCACCTCTGTTCTATGATGCTCTGGAGGGGGGCTCAGCCTTGGCACATCGTGACACCCAGTCTCTGCAGAGTGACACCAGGTCAGCTTGATTCACAGCAGACTGTGACATGAATACTAGACGATGATTTGAACAGGGGCAACGAGTACTGGAGATGACAGGGGGACAGAGGCTGCAGACAGGAGCAGAGATCCTGTGAAATACTGATATAGTGACACCTCAGACAGCCCCTGTAATAGTGGGGAGTCCGTTTCAACTGGCATGAAATATTTGAAAAACCCTGCCAGGAGACGTCTCAGTTAGCAAATGCTTTGTACTAAATTACTATTATGTATTACAGCGCTTTAGCAAGAAAATGTAAAACAATGATTCAATAATTGTTTCAGTTTTTCTGTTAGGAGACTTAAGGGGTCAGTTCACCCAAATGAGAACTACTATCAACAAAAATAGTAGCAGATTTATTTTTCTTGATTGTGTTTTTATGACCTTTGCTTCCCCAGTTCTCTATTTGACTTTGGGGAGAAGCTTGACTACCTGACCTCAGGCCAGCAGAACAACCCTCTCTCCTACCAACTCCAGACCTCCTTCCCCCCCAGCCAACCCCAGCACCAACCTCAAGCATCTCTGCCCTGCATGGCCTACCTCACCCCCTCTCCTTACCTCACCCCCAACCCTCCAGAGTCCAACCCTACCTCTTACTTGACCTTTGGCCCTGGAGGAAACTCCACTGGGATGGTGACCTACTCCAATGGAGGTCACACCTACTTCCAGTCCCAGAATACAGGACAAATCCTGCTGCAGTCGGCTGGCCATCATGGTAAGTCTCCAACATCAGATTTTATTTTATTTTAGGTACTGTGGTGTGATATTTTCTAAAAATAGCTTTTCCTCTTTACACTAATTATATAATTGGAAGAGTTTCATACCCATCCAAGTCTTGGAAGAGCCCAGCCACCAAAAAACACACTCACCAAACATTGTCTATTTAAAAAAAATGAGCAAGACTTTTACTTCTGGACTCCTGAATGCCCCCAGTAATACTCTACCCACTCTACTAACTGTTGTAGTTGGTTTTCACCTGTTATTGACAGTGACTCTAGAGCTAGATAGTAAACATGGGGGAGAGAGAGGGAAGACCTGCAAAACAAACAGCAAAACAACCATGGAAAGTTGTAGTTGCATGATAGCCAGTCATACATCAAGACACACAAGTATAAGTGTTTATTGAATATGAAACGTGAGAGTAAAGAGTGGCAGGAGAAGAGCCACAGTCCTCCTGGCTTCAGCAGACGCCCAGGGGACCGATATCAGAGAGAGAGAGGAAGGGGGAGTCACAAAAATGAGAACAAACAGGTATGCATGAGTAGGCATTTAGAGGCATATGACAGGAAGAGAGGCCTTTAAGGAGTGATCCTGCTCCTGAACTTGAGCTGCATTACATCCAGTGAAGCTCGGTTGTCCTTTCCTTGCAGGTGGGATCGCAGCGTACCAGTCGTACCCGTGGGGTAGCATGTACAGCCAACCAGCCATCCACCAGCGCACTCATTGCCCTCCAACTTACCCCGGCAGCTTGGAAGGTGCTAGGGATCACCAGCCACCCTCCTCCAGCACCTTGCCTTCCACTTCTTTCTTCGCACGGGGGGACCACGGGCCCTCGCATGCAAACTCACAGCGCTCATCACACACCCACACGTACACCACCGCCAGCAGCATCAACGGCACCACCACCACCGCCGTCCTCCCCCCTGTGTCCACCCTGCGGCCATCTCACCTCAGAGTGGAGATCACCCCAAGCAAAGCTCAGGTCAGCCCTGCTTCTCCAGACAGCTCTCCAGTGCCCCCTTGTGTTAAGATTGAGTATGACAGTCCTCGAGAGATTCACAGCCACTTCCACTGCGAATTCTCCCCCATACACTTTTGACTGCATGCTTGTGTGTGAGAGAGTGTATTTCAGGTATCTGTGTAAATATATATATTGTGTTAATGTGAGTATTTCCGTATTTTCCATTTGTATTGCTGTTGGGATGTTCTCAGTAGAAATATTATTGTAAGCTGGTTTGGTTGCTGCATTTAGCTTGGCTGCAATAAATGTTAATTTCTCTGTTAATCCTTTATTGTTGTGCTTTTAACTATCATTGCTTTGATTTAAAGCATTTTCAAAATATTATTATTATTATTATTATTACTATTTTATATGGTATTGCTCCGAGGACTGTTGTTTATTGAGACAATTTAGTTGCGGACTGGGGGAAAGGCGTAGGAGGTGGTTTTATTGCCGAGCATAATTGTTCTCCACATCCCCATCATGCATGTTCACAAATCATGAGTGTTGTGATTAAGTGTTGATTTCCCAACACACAAATAAACCTTGATACAAAGTGAAAAATGTACTCAATGGAAACTGGCAATACTAATTTTACTTAACCTAATTCAAAGCATTTAAATAGTAGTATGCAAATATATAAAAATGGTTTAAAACACTTAATTATAGGCAGATATGAGGGTTTTATTGTGCTTATGTTTTTGTCTACAACCACCCCATGCACAGCTGCTGTACTATAAGTAGATTGAAAACAATATAGTAAGACAATAATAGAAGGTCATATAAGACAATTGGTGATGAGGAGAACGTTCAGGAGAGCTAGATGGATAGGTAGATACGTTATTAAACCTGAGGAAATTCATGTACAGACTATAATAACCTCCGAAGTTATATCATTGTTATTCAGCTGTGGTTGCTTTTTTAATCATGGTTTCATTGTAGCCCTGTAGAAAATGTGCCAGGTTTTAAAAGTAATTGTCCACAGTCCTTCAGATCAGTCCACAGGAGGGCACTGTTCCTTCATGTGGGACGACCGCATGCTGAGATTTGAACAGCGTGTTCCTTTCTCACACATGCCTCCATTGTGGGATGTGCGACAGTCATAAATCCAACATCGGGGAAACGGGACCGAGTCGTTTCTGGGGTGGAGGTATCCCAGACAATCACAGTCCAAATCCTTAATCTGTGCTGCTGCCTGCTGTGTTCACTGACTAATGCACTTTCTGCTCTGTTTATTCTTAGCAGGCAAGTCAGCTGTGCCTGTAGGAAAGACTCAAATCCCTATATCAAACTCCGCCTTTGAAACAGCTGAAGGCATTTTTCTGAGACTATAGAAGACATTTGGGACCACTGTGTCATTTTTGCTCCATGTGGTGAAAGTAAAACAAAAAAAAGTTTCCTGTTTTAACTCTAGTTAATATTCCTGGTGCGTAGTCCTGCTGTATGTTAGCTAAAGTTTGAAGTGAAGCTTGGATGGTGATGATGTGGGAGGAAGAGAAGGAACTGTTTGATGAGAGCGAGGAGGAGGTGGCAGGGACCAGGGGAGCAGATAAGGGGGAGAGGGGGGGAGAGTGAGGCATTGTGTTAGTCTGGGGAACAAGGGAGGAGAGCTGAGATGAGCTGTTGCCATGGGAGGAGAAGAGGATGATGGGTGGGCTCTGCCAGCAGGCGTGGGAGGGAGAAGAAGATGGGGATGAGGGGAGGAGTGTGTTTGTAGCACAGGGGGTTCTGGGATGAACAGAACTGCTGGTTATGTAACTGCTGTATTTGGGTTTTAATGAACCTCTCTCTTCCTGTTCACTGGCTACTGAGCTGTTACTGTTGGCAGGAGAAGCGCAGCATAAACACACACACACACACACACACACACACACACACACACACACACACACACACAAAGTTCATTTCTCAAACTCTCTTAAAGAAACACACAACACATTCATTTCAGGAATGAATTCCCCGAGTGTGAGAGCTCTATTCAAACTGCACTGTAGCAAAGTTTCTACTCTGGATTTGGGTTTTTATTTGTGCATGGGTGAAGCCCATCGCTGTGTTTATTCGCCTCTTGTGCACAGTTTCGCCTTTCTTCGCTTTCATGTGTCGGTGAGCTTGCATGTGTGACTGAGGAGGGTTTCATGTAGGTTAAACTTTGCAATTAATTTTTCCAGGGCTTCCCTGGTGTGAACAGAGAGCGCTCAGAGCACAACTGGAAGGCACGTGTGTCTGCGTGTGTGTGTGTGTGTGTGTGTGTGCATGTGTGTGTGTGTGTGCATGTGTGAGAGTGTGTAAGTACAGGTATGGGATGCTTCTTTCCACCTCGAGTCCACTGTGTCAATATTTACTCGGTATTCTGAGATTTGAAGAACGGGAACTTGTTTCAATATTTATGGATGTGGTAAAAAAAAAAAAATCATCACAGTCTTTCCAAAACTCTGGCTGTGTGCACGCATGCACACACACACACTCACACACGCCGCTTTGATACGGTCAAGTAATGAAGTTTATTGATACTAGTGGGCAACATATTTATTGATATTACTCTTTGAAAGTAATAATATCGGTTGTGGGACAAAGCTGAGACGTGGTTTGGAGATCCTCCAGTGTTTTTGGTTCTTTGGTTTCGTTGGCATTAGGGTGTTGGTTTTGAGTTTGTTTTGAAAAGACACGACAAATAGACTTGTGTTAGATTAGGAGGAACAGGGGACACGAGGGAGAGTGGCCGGGGGAAAACACAAACAGCTGGGATAGAATGAACAGACTTCCCTGTTCAAATGCCGTGTAGACAAACAGTGGAAGGCAAAGATTTGACAAAGATAAAATATCTCACCTCACCGCGTCGATAGTAAATATGTTCACTCACTTATTTGAATGTGGTCTTGTGTAAAAATGTCTAACAGCATGCAGCGCGGCCAACGAAGGAACGTGTTTGTCTTAGATTTGTTTCCATTTACTCGGTGGTTCTGGCAGCACTATTGTGATGAATATTCTCTAAATTGAACTCTCTGTGGTGGATTGGCTGGTGACAGTGAAAAAGACTTCCAGGAAGGTTTTCTTTAATAGGAAGCAAATATGCGTTTGTCTTAATATAATATATTTCTGGTTTGCTGCTGGGAAGAAGATGAGCCCATTAGGAATTTGGAAATAGAAAATGCACTTTTTGGGTTTATGGAAAATGTTCTGAACTTGTTTGCGAATGTCACTCAACTTGAATGGAGCGAGAAAGCCATTAGTGCTGAAAACAAGATTAATCAACAATTTTGAGAAGCGACGAATTGGTCTATAAATTGTCAGAACTCATGGCCATGATCTTTAAATTGCTTTTCTCCATCCAACAGTCCAAACTCATTCCATTACCGTCAGAAGACGAAACAACCCCAGTAAACACATTTGAGAAGTGGTAACCAGTACATTTGGGCTATTTTTCTGGCTTTAAAATGAACTGAAATAACCATAAATCAAAATTGATGATTACTTTTCTGATGATTGATTGTCTCAGATAATTTGTCAGCGCCATTAAAAGTCAAAAATGCAAAATATTCTTTTTTAGGGTGGGCATTTCTCCTTTATATGAGAGAGACAGGGAGGGGGGTCAACATGCAGCAAAGGACCCTGGGCCTCTCCATGAAGGGGTCAAACTTTCTGACCTTTGAAAGACTAAATGATTGAAATTGAAATTGAAACATGATAATGCCAAAAAAAAAGAAAAAAAAATCTGTAGTTAGGATCCCTAATTTGTCAGTTTTATTGGAACTGATCTTCTAGCGTTATAAGAGTCTGTATCACACAGAGCAGATAGCCGTTTTATCATTCCCCTTTTTTTTTAACATCCACGTCTCAACAGTCCACCTTTATAACTCTAATCATGTGGAAACACCGAATGAAAGATGATTGAACTTCATGACACCGTAAAAAAGTTCAGGTATGGTGATGGATGTAAAGCTCATCCAGCTCATGTTTGTGTTTGTCCTGCCAAGCAGACGGGGAGTTACATAACCTGACTGTGTGTGTGTGTGTGTGTGTGTGTGTGTGTGTGTGTGTGTGTGTGTGTGTGTGTGTGTGTGTGTGTGTGCGCGCGCGTGTGTTTGTGAATTTTGAAGTTTGTGTTGCATGAATAGCCAAAAAGCCCATTCCCAGAGATGAAACAGGAATAACATCTAGAGTATTTAATGTTCAACCAATCGCCACCATAACACACACACACACACACACACACACACACACACACACACACGTACACACACACTGATATCACAGCTTGTTCTGTTCAGCAGAAAATCTGTCTGGCTAGTTACTGTACAGCCTGAGCCCAAACTACCCCCCCCCCCCCCCAGACTAACCCCCTCAATTGCGGCTTGTTCGGGTCGTGCGTGTGGGTGGAGGTGTGTGTGTTGAGGAGGAGGAGGTGCGGAGGAATGCAGGGTTGGGTCGGGTGGAGCGGGATGTTGGAGGGAATGAAGGCTCTCTGTTTAGTGTGTATGTTGAGTCTATGGAGAGATTAAAGGTGTGTATGTGAGTATTGATGAAAGTGTGTTTTCCTACTGTGTTTACTCCGCTGGGGCCTTGCCGCCGACCTGACAGTGGAAAGGAGAGTGATGGGGAAATAGGCGGGAAGGTGAAGGTTGTTTTCTCGGGAATCTTTACCTCCTATTTATGTTTGTTGTGCTGTTCTGTGGTAAATTTGATCTCAAAATATATATGAAAGTCAAGGCTTTAAAAATATCCAACAAAAAAAGTGGGAAGGATGGGAGAAGAGACGGGTGAAACACAAAATGTTACGTATAATTCAGGAGCTGAACTGAGCTGAACTTCAGGATCCAGGAATTGGCTTGTATACTTCAAGTTATACAAAAATGCATGCTTATGCAAAAAAAAAAAAAAAAAAAAAAAATGCAAATACACACCTCCCAACGTGGCCAAACAGCGGGAACACTGTGGGCTGTGTACGGTGGCTCTCCTTCCACTTCCGCACCATAAATGTGTGTTTGCTATACGAGGGAACGCGGGGAGAAAAGAGGAATTCATGTTGGTGTTTATTTGAGCTTTGGCCAAATCCAACCTGGGGCGACTGCGTTGGCGCGCACCCTGCGCCAAACCCCAGCCGCTCCTGTAGCCCCAGCCCCACACACACACACACACACACACACACACACATACTGTACACACTCAGGTACACGAGCACACATACAACACGGATTTTACTACTTTCTCTCTTTCACACACGCACACACATGCATACCTGTCCATCCTAGCCATATCAAGGTGTGTTTGTCTTTCCTTGCCCACCATTTAAGGTCCTCCCAGAGCAGGTATTTCCCTCTCTTATTTCTTATTCCACAGACACACACACACACACACACACACGCTATGGGGATGGGGGGGGGGGGGGGGGTCTGTGGGCCAAGTGTGTGAAGCACTTGCATTGATAACCTGGAGCTCAGAGTCACTCAGTCTCACTTTGTGGCCGTTCCCCTCGCCTGGAGCTCCCTTCGCCCTGCACTGTCTCCTTTCTGGCTCCTCACTCTAGGACTGTCTGCGGACACACTCGGACCCCCTTCGTCACCCCTCTGACGCTGTCGCCATGACTCCTACGCCGCTGTTGTTCCTGCTGCTGCTCGGCCTCACGGGGGCTCAGGCCACCGTGGACCTCCGCACGGCCGCCGCCATGGGTAAGACGATGACCTTTAACCCTTAAAGTTGATTCTAATTACAGTTGAGAACAGACTTTGATGGTGTGATACCTGACATCTAGCTCTGGTTTTTCTTATACTAAAAAATGTATATGATATTGTGAGGACAGTAAACCTCAGACATGATAAAGCTAAGTTAATAGTTGGCTTTAAACGGATGTAACAGCATTTTAGAGGACTAACCCTCTGGTTTAAGTTCAGTCTTGTCCATTTATGCAAGGACAGGATGATGTGTGTGAGCTAGCTGCATTGCTGTGAAGTTGTATAAATTCCCAGAGGTAACAGAATTGAAGGAGCGTAACGGAAAAAGTGAAGTTTCATCTTGTTTTATGTCAAAATTGGTTTGGATAATTGCAAAAGAATAGAACTTATTTTCAGCGTTTTTTAAGCGATTAGTCAACCAATATTAAAGACGGCAGTGTTTTTGTGTCGTTGCTGGTGTTTGGATGGTGTACGTGCACAGTTTGAATGGTGGATTTCGACAGTTGTGTGTGTGTGTGTGTGTGTGTGTGTGATAAGTGGATGGGAGAAAAACTGAAGGGAGGGAGAGAGGTGAAGGGTGAGAAGGGAGATCAGTGACGTTAAACAGACACTGGACGTTTTAATTAAATAATTTAGCAAGATCTCAAATGCCTGGACCCTCACTGAAAACCCAACACATCTGTCTGATGCAGAACGTTTTGTTATTATGTATTACTTTATTTCTCTGTCACAAACATTACGTAGCTCCATTATGCGTTTGCAGCTGAACAGTTGTTTTTTTCAGCAAAAAAGCTTGCATCAATATAATGAAAATATGAACTCGAGAGCGTTTTCCTGAGCTTTCAACCACATCTCACATTCTTTCTGATTTGGTTTGTTTTTCATTTTAATAATAATAATTAATTAATATTATTGTCTAAGAGTTAAAAAAACTGTCCTTCCCTTCCTGTCCTTTTTTTTGCCACGCATTTCTCCATCTCTCCCTCCACCCAAACCTTTCTCCACCCTTGTTGCCTCCCTGCATCCTGTTTTTCCCATTTCCTTCCACTTTCTCACCAGCCTCCATCCCCTCCACCCTCCCTTCTCCCATCAATACCTTTGTTCTCCCCATGCTCCTCCCACCCTGCCCACTTTTCACCCTTCTTCATACATTTTTTTTTCAAATCCATCTCCATTTCTGGATATTTTTGTGGATGTACAGTTGTGATGCAAACTACTAATATATGAATCCATAATAACTCTCTGTCATCCTTTCTTCTTGTGTAGCGGCAGGTTTGTGCAAAACCCGTCCCACAGACATTGTGTTCATCATCGACAGCAGTCGGAGCGTTCGCCCCTCGGAGTTTGAGCAGGTCAAGGTCTTCCTGGCTAAGGTCATCGAGGGGCTGGATGTCGGACCCAACGCCACCCGTGTGGGAGTGGTCAACTATGCCAGCCGCGTCAAGAATGAGGTATGGTGCTCTGCTAGCCTTCGCTGAGCAAAGTTTTTATTTATTTGCCAAACTATTTAACATGGCTGACCTTACTATAACGCAACTATAGGTGTCTCTGAAGACACACCGAACCAAAGCCGGGCTGATTAAAGCTGTGACCAAGATCGAGCCCTTGTCCACTGGAACGATGACCGGCCTGTCCATCCAGTTTGCCCTGAATGTGGCCTTCAGCGAGTCCGAGGGCGCTCGTGTCAAATCTCCTGATATCAGCAAGGTCAGACACACGTTTCTATGCATTCGCACGTGGAATTGAACTCATCCCATCATTATGATATTTAATCTAACTATGCTTCCTTCCCAGGTGGCCATCATTGTGACAGATGGGCGCCCCCAGGACAGCGTGAAGGATGTGGCTCAGCGTGCGCGGGATGCCGGTATTGAGATCTTTGCCATCGGCGTGGGCCGTGTGGACATGAGCACCCTGAAGCAGATGGCCAGTGATCCTCTGGACGACCACGTGGACTACGTGGAGAGCTACAGCGTCATCGAGAAGCTCACCAAGAAGTTCCAGGAGGCCTTCTGTGGTAAGATGGGCAGAGATAGAGGAAAGAAGAAGAAGAAGGGAGCTTAATTGTAGATGCAGAAAACGTAGTCCTTAGTGTTGGTAATAGACAAACATGTTTGAAAGGAAGGGGTCATCATCATTATCCTTTATCACCGTGGAGAGAGCTGTCCTCCTATACTGATGGTAAGGTGTTAGGACTGTCATCTTTTCATTCCTCCATGTTGTTCTCTCCCCATTTTGCCCTGTTCGCCCTCAACGAGGCTACAGTTGATTTACAAGCATTCAAACTCGTTAAATACTCCTGGTGCACGAGGGCATTAGGGCAGGAACAACCCCAAGGAACGAAATTCGCTCCTGTTCTTCAGTCAAAGCTCACATAGCCGAGAGGCGAGACCGATCTCTCTGTAATTGCCGATCCATTAGTGACAATCATTAAACCTCTAATTAGTGACACCCTTTGGCTCTTCCAGTCTGCGGTGGCTTTGACTGCTGCCCGCCAATCGCGACGCAGCAGCCAATCTCTCCGCAGACGTTTCGCCCCAAAGGCAGAGCTGCATGTTCACAGCGCTGGACTGTTATTGGACGAGTCTGTGTCTCACAGATGAGCGGATCTCGCTTATTTGAGGAACACTCCAATCTTTTCCACCTGTTTTGTTTTAAGGATCCACTGAGATTCACGCACGTGTGCAAAAACTGCTGGCTGCTGGTCTCAGTGGATCATTAAAAATCAATGCTAGATTTTTCCCTATTTTCAAACTGACATAGTTTCATTCTCTCCTTCTAACGTCCACCACCCCCCCTCCCCCCCCTCTTTCTGTGTGTGTTTGTGCCTCAACAAATATTCCGCTGTGTGTACGTGTGTTCTGCACACACATGCACACACACACACACAGTGTCGGACCTGTGTGCCACCGGGGATCATGACTGTGAGCAGGTATGCATCAGCTCCCCCGGATCATACAAGTGTGCCTGCAAAGATGGCTTTACCCTCATGGACAATGGTCGCAGCTGCAGTGGTGAGTGTGTATGTGTTAAGTTTGTGTGTGTCTGTGTGAAGTTATTTGTCCAAGTGCGACCACCGTGCTGTCAGAGTAACATGCCCATTGTTGTGTTGTCTGACATCACCAGCTTGCAGCAACTCGGCCACCGATGTGGTGTTCCTGATCGATGGCTCCAAGAGCGTGCGCCCCGAAAACTTTGAGCTGGTCAAGAAGTGGATCAACCAGATCGTCGACAAACTGGACGTGTCCGACAGCAAGGCCCACGTGGGCCTGGTTCAGTACTCCAGCTCAGTCAGACAGGCACGTGTTCGGCATTTCAGTGCCACCTGATAATCAGCCTCCTTCTCGTCCGCATCGGCATCATGTGTGTTTTCGCCTCCCTCCCGCAGGAGTTCCCCCTGGGTCGCTTCAACAACAAGAAAGACCTGAAGGACGCGGTGAAGAAGATGGCCTACATGGAGAGGGGAACCATGACGGGCCAGGCTCTCCGCTACCTGACAGACAGCAGCTTCAGCCCCGGTCAGGGCGCCCGGCCTGGAGTCGCCAAGGTGGGCATCGTCTTCACCGACGGACGCAGCCAGGACTACATCGGAGATGCTGCCAAGAAGGCCAAGGAGCACGGTGAGAGGGTGGATCACTTCTTAATGCACGGCTGTAGCATTAGTAGATACAATCAGTCAGATGAGGGAAACCTGTGTGTGTTTATGTTCCAGGTTTCAAGATGTACGCCGTTGGAGTCGGCAACGCAGTGGAGGATGAGCTGAAAGAGATCGCCTCTGAGCCGACCGGAGAGCACTACTTCTATACTGCCGACTTCAAAGCCATGACCCAGATCGCCAAGAAGCTGCAGATTAATATCTGTCAAGGTGAAACGTTTAAAATACTTGTGCTATTACTGGTCATTGCAGCATACATACCAGTCCAATGACTTGAACCTGTGCTTTCTGTTCCAACAGAGGAGGACCCTTGCGAATGTGACTCACTCGTAAAGTTCCAGAAGAAAGTAGAAGACGCTCTACAGGCACTGACAAAAAAATATATCCTTTACAACGGGTGAAGGGATGTGATGTTGAGAGGGACGTTTTTCATGCATATTTTCTGTCTTGCACATCTTCATTGTTGCTGTTCTTGACAAAACCTTACTAGAGAGCATGTCGAAGAGGATCGCCATGCTGGAGAACAAAATCGTCTGAGGACTCACCTCCCACTCTTTCCTATACATCTGCACACCCACTCACGTACACACACAGAAACACACACAGAAACACACACAAACAACTTTTTACTTCCTGTAAAATACTGAAGAGGAACCTGCGTGTGTGTGAACCCTGACCTCTGCTTGTATCCTGAGCTCTGCCCTCTCCTCTCTTGGTCCTCCTCCACCCTTGGGTCTCCTGGGACACGAAGCGCCGGTTGCCATGGGGACCATGCCTTTGTGTGTGCTCCGAAGGTCAACCTCCATAGCCAGCCTGTGTGTTTGTTAATAAAAGTCTTCCCTCATAGGGAAACAGTGACAGTACACTGAAGGGTTTTTCTTTGTTGCTGCCACAATGTTGAACCCCAAAGAGTCTGTGTGTTGTCATGTCAAACCCTCACTTGTTGGTCTGTTTATCTGCCAACATCATCTTTCTGCCTCTCCCCTCTTGTATCTGGAGGCTTACACTTTTTTCTCTTAGACCCACACCTATCTAATATTATATATACACACACACACAGGTAAATTAATATAAGATATATGTCTGATAATAAGGGTACACCCTTGATGTTTTTTATTTTCCTAAATAAAGGTTATTCAGGAAGTACATATTATAAATTGTGAAACTATTGTATACACACAGACTCAAAGCAGTTCTTACTTTTACACAGTTTTAGTTATTTAAATATCAAGTCATTATAAAAGGTACAACAAATAACCCCTATGGCTTCAAAACATGGCCCCCAAGGACCACAAGGGCTTGACAGGTGTATCCCAGCAAAAATGGTGAATTGGTAAGTATGGTGTTCACATTTCACACATTATTAATTGATGAGTAAATTAGCTATTGGGCAATACTACTGTTGCCACAGTCATGTAAATTTGTTGCAAACACAGGTATACAACAGTTTTTATATTTTATTATATTATTTGACAATTCTCTATTCGTTTTAGCATAACAGTCAATTTAATCAATAAAAACAGTATACAAAGTGTATGGCAAAACCCCGCACATCCCTCACAATACACAATCCCTTCAAAACTAAAAAAAAAAGTTTCGCTACGTCACAATGACGTTGCATAAGAGGAAAAAAAAAAGCTTTCCAACTCAGAAGGACAGCTGAACGAAAGCAGCGAGTGAAACCTGTCAGTGTTTGGTGTTTCATGAAAGCTGATGTTACACTTTAAACTGTGCTCTAGTCTGGGAGTCCAGTCCAAACCCAAACCCCGCATCTTTGTTAGCGAGGCGGCGGTTAACGCCGAGCAGTTTGCAGCGTCTGCTAACGGCAGCTAGGCTAGCTTAGCGAGCTAACCGGCAGGCTTGTTCTCACGGTTAGGGAGCCGGATACAAGAGCTTTTGAGGAAGGCGTTAATGATCGATGGAGCAGATGGTGGTGCGGTGAACCGGAAACGCGCACCTCAAAGTATTAGGCACCAAAGGCAACGTTTGTCTCAAGCTAACGTTAACAGTTAGGTTGGTACTTTGGCTAGCAGTAGCTAGCGGCTGCTCTAAGCAGAGTGCTTCGGGGACTCGCTCGGAGTTGCTTTGGGACCCGCGGAGAGAGATGGCCGGTAACCCCGCGACAGGCGTCACCTGCCCGGCTAACGGAGAAAACGCAGGGCGACGAGGGTCCGGGTCTAGCCGCACACACCGCCCCCGGCTCGCGTCGGAGTCCGATGTCGAACCGACTGTCAAAAGTTTCGCCCGGCTGTGCAGCAGGGACGAGGATGCGCGAGCGGCGGCTCTGGAGGAGCTCAGTCAAGGGGTGCAGGTGTGTTTGGGACTGGACCGGCCCGGTTCGGCACGGCTGAGTAAACAAACGCTTCTGCAGCTGCTTCGGCTTTCCCAGTCGTGTCCGCTGCCGGAGGTCCGGGGGAGAGCTACGGAGCTGCTACAAGCCGCACAGGTAATGTTGGGGTACTATTTCACTCTTTTCTGCGTCATAATCGCTGCAGGCTAGCTGGGACACACAATCCTACTAATGCAACACCAAACAGGGCATATTCTCCTTAAACCTAAGACTTTCGCTCGTTATTATGAAATTCCAAGATTTGGGTGAATGATTGATTAGAAGCGGTGATAGCTTTGAAGCCGATCGGTCGCAGCTATCAGCTGATTACCGCTTTCTGTCAGATTGCTGCACATTTCATCAGACGTTGAACTGTGCGGAGGTGATGCAAGACTGCTGCGGTGTGTGCACAAACAAGCAGGCCGGACACGCCCCCTCCAGTCCCGATAAACACATCAGACACACACCCCCTCCCCCAGTCACAGCCCAGTATAGCCGCTGGGAATAAACAGTCCCTTTTATGCGTCTTCTCCGTTGGAAGTAACACGCTGACCGACGATCTTTCGATGATGTCGGTGAGTTTACTGTAACGCCTGGTTTGCTACAGTTTAAAGTAAAGTCTGGTATACTTTAAGGGGTTTAAAACGCTATGTAGATGTGTGAAATACCTTTTATTCATGTACTACTTTACGTGAGTATTTATTTTTCTGACAACTTTTGACTTTTACTTTTTTAATTTAAATTTAGAGGCATAATCGATTTTTAAAAATGATTAATATGACGGGAGATTCCAAAAACAGCCAGTAGAGATGTCCTTAATAGTGATATTATAATTTGAGTACATTTCAGAGCCTGTACTTTACTTTCACTTTTATTGAGTAAAGTTGAATCAGTACTTTTACTTTTCCCGTCTTTTTGAACTCAGGTATTTGTACTTCTTCTTGAGTTTCGAATGTCTACAAGTACTTTGAACACCTCTGTCGAAAACAAACGCTTATCAGCAATTATGATTGATTTATTGGTATTCAGTTTTCAAACATAAATGCAAAAAAAATGTTTCATTTTCTCAGTTGATTTTCTTTGTCTTATGTGATCATATGCATCTCTTAAGTTTAGGAGTGTTAATCAGACTAAATAAGTAATTTATCCTTGGCTTCGGAGAAGTGTGACAAGCATTCTTCACTGTATTACGGCATTTAATGCAGTAGGTCAAACGATTGCGTGAGATGATTCAGTTAGATTAATCAGAGACAAAATTAGTCCTTTATCTCTCTGTGTCTCTCTTTTCAGGAACAAGGAGTTGAAGTACCTCGGGCTCTGGCTTCCGGCCCAAGCGCCTTTATTCCTGCAAAAGTGGTCTGTTTGCCTCATTGTTATAGATCAACTTTTATGTTAGACGTCCAAATAAAAACACTTGTTTAAAATTGTCATCCAGATACATGTTTTTATATTTAATTATATTGCTGTGTTTTTTTTCAATAGTAAATCCCAGGGTTCATCATTGCCCCACGTTGGCGCACAGTCGGCCTCCATGTCTAGTTTTGAGATTTTGTCTTGAAAAATCAGTATAAGCAGTGTCGCTGACTATTCTGCCCCAAATCCTGTTGCTTCATGTCTTAAAGAGAAGCAACACTAGATATGTGTTGCAAAAGCTGATGACTAAAAAATGCTTATTCCATATGTGACTCACACCAACCTTTCTACTGGAGAATGTGGGAGTGTAGTATTAGCCGTAGGCTGGAGGAGAACCGTTTTTAAGTGAATCCTCTTTGATGTGTCCTCAAGCATCATAACAATGTAACATGAGTTTAGTTGTCAGGGAATCAGTTAGCAACGTTGAACATGAGTTTTGTCTTTTTTTCTTCAGATGTTGAAAGACGGGCTGGACGACGACATCCTTATTGAATCTTTCCTTTCATTGGGTCGTGTGGACCACGTCACCATGGTGATGACGATGCACCCCGCATACCTCAGCTGCTTCCTGAGGACCCAGCATGCTTTGTTGGAGATGGACGGCCCCTTGCCCCGTCACTGGAGACATTACATTGCTGTTATGGTAAGAAAAAAACACTGTATACGACTGCTAACTAGTGACACCTATCACAGCTTTACTGCAGTAAGGGCCTCATGTGAATTCCTGGCTGTAAAACGTTACATATATCTTAAACAATAAAAAAAGAAATCCCTTCAAATGAAGATCCGCAAAGTGCTGGTGACTATTTTGCAATCAACTGAATATAAAATAGAGTCAGCAGTTTGCAAACACTTCCTTGCAAGGAGAATGTTGTTGTCATTGATAGCTTGAGTTTCAATAAAGGCGTGTTTTATTGCTAGTCTCTTTATATTTTGATTTCCTCATATACTCAACTCCCACATCAAAAACAACAAGCATAACATCTTAAATACTGTTCATATTGTTCCTTGATATTAAGCATTATTTACTGTAGATGTATTTATGTGTGCCAATAGTCTGACTCACCGGGAACGGACTGTGGCCACATATTTCAGCCGCGCTCTCCTTCCCTTCTGAAATCTGCATCTATTTTGCAATGGAACCGTCGCTATATCACTGTGATTAATTGAAAGAAATATAAACAAGCAATGATAAAATGTGCAGCCAGCCTTTTTCTTTAGCGTGACCACGGCACTCTGAAACTATGAGGTCAATTGAGGTTGATTTCAGTCACAATTTTTCCGACTGCTGAGCTCCTGAAAAACTCCCAAGATGCTCCGCCTGTTGTTGTGTCGCTATTAAAACGGCTAACTGTGATGTCATTGGCCGGGCACATATAATACAAACATATTTATTGCTTCTTTCTTCTTATTTGATGTTTGACATGCAACAATGTAGTGAATGTAAATGTTGCAGAGTTCCTATTTAAAATATGGGGGCATATTCTTAAAAATGTGTTGCCACAGCATCCACTTTGGGAACCACTGATTTAAGGGACTACAGTGTATACAAAAGCGCATAAAAAAAGCACATTTCAAAAGCAATAGAAATCCAAAGGTATTTTGAGGTTGTAGGAACCTAGAAATCATGAAAGATCTGGAATGATCTTTACTTAGTATAAAGATGACAGATGCAAAATGGACTTGGCAGGTCATTCTCTGCTTGAGGGTTGTGCAGCTACTAACAGGATCTGCCAAGACTGCAATCCTCTCATAAACATTTAATAACTCTCATGGCTCATATATTCATCACATTAGCTGCCCTTTCACTTCAGAAATGCCAGTCATTAGACTCAAAATGATCCATTCGTTGGAGAAATGTACTTGTGATGCTTTAGCCTCTGAGCCCTTTTTGCATTTATGAGCATTGGGAGGTTTCTTATGCGTTATGATGTTGTGATAGACAGGCCAGTCATTGAGCTTTGTTTTTTAATGGATGGCGGGGATGATGTTTCACAGGCTGCAGCTCGACACCACTGCTCGTACGCCGTGCAGCAGCACAGCGCCGGCTTCCTCGAGGCTGGAGGCGAAGAGAGCTGGCTGAGTGGCATCGAGCACGCTCCCACCAAACTCCGCAGCCTGCAAACACTCAACAAGCTGCTGGCACACAGGCCCTGGCTCATCACACAGCAGCACATCCAGGTCAGACACCCACCCGCCCACCATCTCAATCGCTCACTGTCTGCCTCCCTCCCTGGCTCTCACTCTCCTGTTAGCGCTCTTGTTCCTAGACTCTCTTACAGGGAAATTTAGCAGCAAGGATTCATATAAAGGGGACATGGTTTACAGTCCAGTTCAGGATGAGATTCTAAAGTACAAGTAAACAATCTAGGCAATCTTTGCAAATGAGAAATCAGTGTCATACTGCCTGCTGTTTTAACACAGGAATGGTAACATGGAGGGCAATCTATCAATCTTGGTCCTCATAAAAGGCACTTAAACGATGACCGGAGGGTAACAGTTCAAGGAGTCTGAAGGGGGCTGGTCTTGGCACTCCAGAAGGGAAATATCTGCTTGTTATGCAGGTCTTTTAGCTGAGTGTGACTCCTCCCTGAAACCTTACTGAGCCTGTTTTTGTTGTTCCCACACCAGGCGACAATACGGAACATTACAGATTCAATAACACTGTGTGCCATCATATAATAGTTATATGATTTCATACATTCTGACTGGGCTGCATCTGAAATGGCTTGGACCCTCTGTCTGTCTGTCTGTCTGTCTGTCTGTCTGTCTGTCTGTCTGTCTGTCTCAAATTTGAAAAAAAGTCTTGTCCCTCTATTGGAAATAACCCCCAAATCAAGCCCTCATCCAATAGTTCCTTGGACTCCTGATTGATGTAACTCTACGCTGGGAAAAGTCATATTTGGTTTGTTTACAGTAAATATCTAAATCTAAAAGTTCAAAGTTTTGTTCATCAGGACAGCTTGATTTATCCTTACCTAATACACGGCAATATCATTTAAGGAGCTACGTATCTCACTCACCTTTTGGTAAGATTTATACTTTATGGAAAAAGGTTCTGCCGCATTTAGGACACTCAGGATATCGAGGCCTAACAGTTTTCTTTTACAGAGATATACTTCAAACTTAATTTTTAAGTCACAGGAACAGTGACATTAACACTGCATTTCAGTCTACCTTGAGCAACCTTTTTAAATATAGATTTGTGTTGTCTGACGAACCAAAGTATTTGCACTGATTATTTATTTGGACAGACCACAAGTGTATTGCACACATATGCTAACTCTTACTCCATCCATCCATCGTCTACTGCTTATCCTGTATTCAGGGTCCCGGTGGGGCTGGAACCGATCCCAGCTGTCACTGGGCGAAGGCAGGTTCACCCTGGACAGGTCCCCAGTCCATCGCAGGACACTCTTACATCATTTAGAATTTATGCTTATGCTTGATACACGTTGCTTACTTTATAGTTGCTTTTTTAATGTTTGCTTATTGGATTACGTCAGTCGATTATTTCAGTTTTGTATTTGCTTATTTGCTTATAATGTTCATTGAGGCGACATTCCTCTTATAAGCCTGGAGCTTTTTTTTTGTGCTAAAGTCAGCGTGCTAACTTGGTCACCTGTGAGGTAGTCAGCTGGCTCTAATCTGAAACCACGCTACTAATCCTACACTCTGTCCATTTCAGGGGTATATAAGTTTATACTCTTCGTTTAGTGTGTGAGCATGATAACCGTTGTAGCGCTAAACACAAAGTGCAGCTTAGGCTGATTTGAATGTCATTAGTTTTGCAGGTATTTGTTTAAGAACCAAGAAAGTATTGGACACATTTTGATGATAAAAGGTTAATCCGACGGCATTACAATTCATCCTGAGGGGGAACATGAATGTCTGTGCCAAACGTCATGGCAACGCCTCTTGTGAATGGCCCTGACGTTGCCAGACTCGCTATATGCAACTTGACTTGCCCATCACCTGCCCCTCTGCCCTCCAGGAGCTGGTGTGTCCCGGTGCAGAGCCTCGCTGGTCGTTTGCTGAACTCATCCACGCTGTGATCCTGATGGCACATGCTCACTCACTCTGCTCGTTCGTGTGGGGATGCGGCTTAAACCCTGAACCCGACCACATCGGAGGTTATACCTTCCAGCTTCCATCGCCCGGTCACCTGCCTCGTAGCCCCCGAAGCCCTCATAGCCCCGCTCATGAGGATGGCAGACAAGAGGTGAGCCAAACAACAGATCTGACAAAACTTAACAATGTCAACAGAATATCAAGGTCGTTTCACCAGTCGTGCCGGTTTAGTAAAAAGTCACTTTGTACAGTTTATTCACTGTTGGAAAAACAAACAAACTAAGTAAATTCCTTCTCCCTACTCTCTTTTCATCCACTCCAGTTGGTTGACGGAGCGGTCGAGGTGGAGGTGTTGATGCAGAGGATGGCGGAGCTGCAGCAGCAGGAGGAGGAGTGCACCCAGGAGGAGATGGTTACTCGCTTCGAGAGGGAGAGGAGCGAGAGCATACCAACCGGTACAAACATGCCTCTTCATCCCGGTGAGTCATTCACTTTGGTTTGGTATTTGTTTACTCACCGTTTCCTCCCTTTTTGGTTCGTTTGTTTAGCGGTTGTGCGAGGAGCACCGCCTGACTTGGTGCGGTGTCTGGTGGAGGAGCCAGAGTTCAGATACGAGGACTTTGCCCCCAGAGGAGAGCAGTCGCCGCCCACCATGAGAGCGCAGGTAGGTTTGGAGCATTTCTGCTGGTCCAGGTTTTGATTACAACACACATGTCAGAGTTGTTTGTTCACACTTTTGACAACACAGTGGCTGCTGATTGATTGTTTTACGTTTCTTCGACCTGTGTTGGTTGATGTTGGTGTCTGATGTGTGCAGGACTATTCATGGGAGGACCACGGCTTCTCTCTGGTCAACAGACTCCTGCCAGACATGGGCCAGCTCCTGGATGAAAAGTTCCAGGTACCTTCCATTAAAGCCCAATTCCCACTGGAAAAAAGTCCTTACATCTGGCTTTTGTCTTTAGAGGAAAAGTTACTATTCTACTCATTAGTAACCCTGTTTGCCGCTTCATGCGGGACATTGAACGGGATGAGCCCCAATCAGACAGAGACGGGCTGCTACAGGCACAACCGCTTCAAAACGTCAGGCAAAACAGCATGGTGCCTGTGGAGTGGGGCTGCATGCACACCACCCGGGCCGTCAAATGTGATTAACGGAAACAAAAGTCAGTGCAAGTCTGCAGCTTGCACTGAAAAGTTGAGCGTATTTTAAAGTTTATGCATATATATTTAAAAAAAAAACCCTAGAAAAGTGAAAGTTATAAAAAATAGAAAAGGCGAATCCACTTAAAAGAGAGACAATTTGCATAAAACTGCATAAAAGAGAGAGACAACAGCATGAAGCAACTGACCTGCTACTTCCTACTTCCTGCATACAGACTGTGGTCCCTGGTCTTACACGCCATGACCATGTTTGGATAAACTTACAGCTGTGAGTCAGCCAAGAACGGGAACCAAAGTAGAAAAAAATGTACAAAACAAAACAAAAAAAGAAGAGGGGGACTTTTAATTTCTTTTTATTTAGTTTCTTGTTTTATTTTTAATAGAAAAGTTCATTACACTAATTCTATGCATAGTAGAGATGGCTAGATGTGCTTCATATAAGTGCCATACGACTTCAGTATGTCTGTATGGTAAAGGTATCCTACTTTGAAAATTGACTATATTGAAGAAAGAAATAATACAGAAATGCACTTTATTTATTTTAGTTGGCAGATGCAGGGGTTGGCTTGAGGATGCGTTAGACATGAGGTTCGGACATTTTTTGGGTGGAAATTTTATTAAATGGACCTTTTTGAATTAATTAATTTATTTATTTATTCCAATTGATGGAGCATATGATGAGAGATGTAACGCTGTCTCTGCAGGTTGTGAGTAACCTGACCTACCACAGGATGGCCATGCATGAAGGTGTGGACACTCACACTCTGAGAAAAGCTCTGTGGAACTACATCCACTGTCTATACGGGATACGGTCAGTGCCACGCCCCGTTAATAATCATGGAAACAACAAGGCTTTAAAGGTTTTTTTATATTATTTGTTTTGCCTCTGCTGTGTCACTCACTTTTTCCATCATTGTACCTGTGCAGCTATGATGATTACGACTACGGCAGTGTGAACGTGCTGTTGGAGCGCTCTCTGAAGGTGTTCGTTAAAACCATGGCATGTCACCCCGAGCAGACCACGGCACGCGATTACCACTCCTTCTGGAGGCACTTCAGACACTCGGAAAAGGTATGAACGTGCTTAAACACACACACACACACACAATTAAGGTATTACTAATTTGACATTTCTGCGTATATTCACATTTTCCTTTTTTTTAAAATATATATATATCACAAGAGAATAATTTGAATTACAGATTGGGCTTGAATGTGTGTCATCTAATAACCTGAAAGAAATTACATATTTATTGTAATATTAATTTTTTTTTTTTTTTTTTTTTGCAGGTTCATGCAAACCTAATAGTGATGGAAGCCCGGCTACAAGCAGCCCTCCTCTACACCTTACGAGCCATCACACATTACATGAGATGACACCCTCATGCACACATTTTTTGCAGATGCTGAGCCAGCTGTGACATACCACAGCCCAATGCATTACAACATGGACAGACAGTCTTACACACACACACACACACACACACACACACACACACACACACACACACACACACACACACCACAGTGAATGTTTTGTACATGCATATCTTGTGTTTCAGTGTTAATGTTTTGATGCTGCTTCGCGATATTTAAGATTTGTTACTTATTTTGCACTGAAATGTACCAGGTTTTAGTTTCCCCCGATTGAACCTCAAGTGTTGTGAATATCTTGCACATGTTTCTGTCCCACGCAGACATATCGTACATGCCAGGTATGCAGCTGGTATGACTAAATCATCATGATTTAAGTGTTTTGACATGTCTGTTCAGGCCAATAATCTATCACCCTCACCATGACTACTCATGCCTCGGTCCTCTCTGCCTGCGGCACGCAGAGGCTGAGATTTAAAATAAAAATGTGTATTTTTATATACAATAAAAAGTTGCTTATCAAAATCTAAACGGTGTGTTATATATGGACATCATAATCTGGCAAAAACAATCCAACAAAACATTACTTTGGCATCTGCTCTTTGATTTTTTTATTCTGATTTGTATGTTTTTGCGATTTCTAATCCAAGAAGCGGTTTGACACGAGACCAGACATCTGGTTGTGTTGCAGTAGCAGTTGCGTTGTCGCGCCACAAAGTGGAGACAAAGGCTGGAAAGAAATGTGACGTGTCGCCGCGGTCCACTTCGCCTCGTTTCACTTCGTCACTCTTCAAGGTGACTTGTAAAAGTATGACTCTCCCTCTGCCTCTCCCCACAGTAACCCCTGAACGTGTGTTACCTGGGGTCGATCCAAAGTAACATCAGCACGAGAAGGAAAAGTTGCCCTGTCGTGTTTGTACGCGGATATCGCACATTTTCATTCAGTCTTCCTGTAGTTCACACCTCGGGAGTGCAAGTGTCGCATCTCAACCTGTGAAAGCGCGCCCAGTCTGCATGGGGCTCCACGTACTGTCGCTGTTTGTTCTCACTTCCATTATTACTTCAACTTAGTGTTTTTTAGTTTGCTTGGAGAAAGAACGTTTATATCAATGTCGTCTTAGTTTAACCTGCTTTATCAATGTGTTATCACTTTATTTGTATTATTGTAAAAGCTAGTTTGAAACATAGTTAATGTATAGTCTGGATTTCTATGATAATTTTCTTATTTATTACATTATTTAATTTCAATATTGCTTTTTTTTTTTCGAACGGTCTACTACGCGCGCGCTCCTTTTGGGGTGGACTTCACCGCGTGCCCGAAGTCCGTTCCCAAAGCCTTCCGGACGAGGCGCGCGCTCACTTCTTTTCACTTGCTCAGTGCAGTGGCTCGCGGCTTTTCTCCGCGCGCCCCGCGAGTCACCGGACGCCGCTGACGCTCACCTCGGGACACCAGGAATCCCCGGGATATCGACGCCTTTTGTCGGGTACGTTTGCTCCGTTTAATCACGTAACGTCTGGAACAACAGAATTGAGTGTCTAATTGTCTATAATTATAATGAATGAGCGGTTTGCGGTTTTATTTTGAAGAAATGCCGATGCTTTGATGATACAGACACTGATACAGATGTTCACTTTGCCTGTAAAATCGATTTTTTGTTTGTTTAGTTTTTAGTTTTTTAGAACGTTGTTCGTAGTTTTAAATGAATGGAGGAAGTAACCTGTAGTTCACATCTCTGTGAAAGTGAGACATTCAAGTGTGACTGTAACCGAGGTAAAAGGACACCGAAAGTAGCAAACAAATGTAGATATTGTTTTCAGCACCAAGCCCCTCTGTCCCTTTTCAAAATAAAGTCCGAATGTTCAGAGTTTGTGAAAACTGGGTAATTCCGGAGTGTTTAATGATAGATAAAAGGAAGTGTGGTTAGTTTGACAGTGAGAAGTTAATAAAGTATCAGTACTTCCACCCTCCGTGCTGGACGGATGCCACATAGGGTGATACTTAGAAATCAAACGGCCAATTTTGCAATATTGAAAGAGCGGAATTCACCAGAATGTTTGGTCACAAGTGCCATAAAGTATTCCTCCCACGAACCCTTTCCTTTAAAGGCAGTGATGACCAGTTATTAGGGTTATTAGGCTGTTCAATTGAAAAGGTAAAAGAGTCAAACAATACCTAATCACTTGGTGTTATCATCTGAGATCAACAGGTTATTGTTTTTGTTTTATGTTTTACTGTGCATTTGTTGAACTTTTTGATGGATGCATTCTGAAAGTAATTTAGGCTGAAGGTCTTTTGTCAGTCAGACTTTATTACATTCGCTCCACTTGCAGAATATTCCTTTAAATGAGCCTATATGTTTGATTTATTTTGGCATGGATCTCCCGGAAACCACCTTGAGGAAAAGGCAGAGCCGGTTTCCTAAACATGTCCATCTCTCTGAGGTGTTGCTGTAGTTTCAGCGAGGTCAAACTAGGAGTGGGGCTGTTTGTCTCTTCATTGCGATGCAGGGAAGGTTGCATGATCGCTCCCCTTTAATCAACATGAATCATTCCGTTGATTTCAAGGTGGCGTTTGTGTGTCTGTGTGAAGGACTCGTCGTGGACTTTTTGAGGGTAGGATGAGGGAAAAACGCAATTTTGGCTGTCCAAGGCCGGACGTCATCACTTCCTGTTTCCTTACGGGGTCAGTTCCTGTCTTTAGCCTCGGGGCCAGGCAGGAAGGAAGGAGGCGTGGATACGTTTTTTAGTTTGGGGGTGGAGGGGGTCACACAGCTTTCCCCACCAAGCATCTGAGGGCTGTGACAGTTAAGTTCTCGTCAAAGATGAGCCCTACAGGTTGATGTCAGACATCTGGATGGCTGTCAGCTGGATCGGTCACCCCATGTGGCTCCGCTGTTGTCATGGTTGCCACTGGTGCAACCTGAGGAAGACTCTTCTTCTGGTCTGCACCCATTAGGAGTAGGCCCCAAATCCCTAATGCTTAAAAACAGGATTAGCCTGTTTAACTTAAGTATCCTCATTCATGCAAGCCTTCGAACAAGCCACCTCAGTCCTCTGTATCTGGAGGATATGATGACTTCATGTGGAAACAGGACGTCCCGATGACCGAGACACCTTACTTTTCCATTGGCCCAGCCCCACCCCCCCTCCAGTTTGTCTCCCGCTCCTTTCTGAGTGTGTGTATGTTCTTCTACATGAGTGTGTGTGTATATGTGTGTTACAATGTGTGTGAGGGTTCGGTGACAGCTTGCTTCCACCATTGTACTATCATTCCTGCTCCACTCAGCCTCTGCATCCTGTGGGGCTTCCTGCCAGCGAGGGAGAGAGAGAGCGAGAGAGAAAAAAAAGGTAAGAAAAGAGGAGGATTGGAGAAAGTCTGGAGAGAACTGGTGTCAAAGTGCAGAAACTCAACAGATCTGAACAATCGTGTGTGTGTGTGTGTGTGTGTGTGTGTGTGTGTGTGTGTGTGTGTGTGTGTGTGTGTGTGTGTGTGTGTGTGTGTGTGTGTGTGTGTGTGTGTGTGTGTGTGTGTGTGTGTGTGTGTGTGTGTGTGTGTGTGTGTGTGTGTGTGTGTTGCAGTGAATGTCCCACTGGGAGCAGCTTATCTGGAGACCACTGTGCAGGAAAGGGTGTGTCATTTTTGGATTTGGATGTTTGCGGGTGTGACGACGGAGGGTGATGTTATTGTGATTTTATAACAGCGCTCCGAGTGCGTACTGATGCTTTGCTTACGTTGCGTTAGAGTATATAAATATACCGCTCAGCAGTTGTGGAAAGTATATTTAATCAAGGGGCCGTACTTGAGTCCAATTTCAAGGTGCTATTTGAGTATTTCCATTTTTATACTACTTTAAAACTCTTTCGGCACTACATTAGCTAGATGTTGTGCATGTTACTCCGCTAGTTTAATTCCACAAATATGATGTTCATCTTAATATTGTAAATAAAACCATGATGCACTGTTCTAGATTAAAGCACCTTGCATCGGTTATAATGGTCCAATAATCTAATAATACAACACTGAAGGGGGAACTTCTACTTTGGATACTTTAAGTAAACTTTGCTCTGGAAGATTTTTGACCCAACACAATGGAGGCACATTTAATTGAGTCCGTAGAGCTCACGGCATTGAGACATCGATGCTTATTATCTGATAAAGATGGACGTGGAAGTGCTGTTGCACATACCAATACCACACTCCTTCCCTTTCGGTGGAAGCTACTTCTGTGCTCTAATTATTTGTGCTGTGACAATAATAATAGAAGGGACGTTTTCTGTGAAATGAAATAAGTATGATTGGAAGAACGTTTGTTTTGGGGTTAAGAGGCAATGACAGTTGAGAAATAATCATTGTGCCATCTCCTGCAGCTAGCAAGAGGCTAACTTATTTTAGATAAGGTGAAAGGCAGTGTGTGTATGAGACAAAAGGGCCTTTTTTCATGCAACACTGTAGTCAGTTTGTAGATCAAATTTAACATTAAACTACAAGTATATCCTGACACAGTGAAACTCCTTGTTTGCTGTGTACTGTACTGCATACTTTATTTAAAGTGCAAAAGAGGAACTCAACTATGGGACAATGTAGGATTTTACCCGAATAATCAACTGTGGTAAATTTCTGTGAATGTTGACACGTGACCTGAAAAAGATGCCTAGCTCACTATCAAGGTAGAGAAGTGAAAGATGCAACCACATGATATGATTCGTCATCATCTTATTTAAGATGATTTGATTGTTGTTTTTCCCGATCAAGGAAGTCCACTAAGAAAAGTTGTGTGTCTTATCTCTGATGCAGTAAACATATTTGTTGTGTGTTAGCACCATTTTAATATATCATGAATTGCAATTATTTTTGGCCGGGAAATTGTTCCATGCCTCGTCTTAAACACTTAAAAAAGAATGTACAACCCCAACATGCCACCCATCACCACCACCACCACACACACACACACACACACACACACACACACACACACATACCTCGTATCTACCTTGTGGCTGATTGAGAGAAGTAGGAGACGCACGCACATGTACATCGTGTGGCTTATTTTTATTATCAGTAACAGTGTTGTCTCTCTGTGCATGCTTGATTGGTGAAGCCTTTGTCCAGTCGGCCGTGTACTCTGCTGCAGAGATGGACAGAGTACTCGACCCCAGCACTTGAGTAAGAGTACAAATACTACTGGTCAAAATTTACTCCGTTACAAGTAAAAGTAGCTCAGTCGACATGGTACTCGAGTAAGAGTAAAAAAGTACTTGCTTTTAAAGGTACTTAAGTATCCAAAAGTACATGCTTTTAAATTTACTTTAAGTAAAAGTAAGAGCAAGAGTACATTTCAAATAAAATGAATGGGCACAGGACTACAGCAGATGTTGCAGATGCCGATGTTTATTAACAATCATTGAAATTGTAACCAAATGAACCTGCACCGTCCAACTAACCCCACACCACTGGTTGAGAATCACTGTTTTACAAAAAACTACATCTCTGCTTTCAATTACTCAATGTTGAGGTCACTTGTCTTTACAGGAAGGACAATATAGGAGCACAACAAACACTGTCTCCCCATGTGTGTTATGGGGAGGGATTACGTATTTTCGCTTTTACGTAGATCCCAGTGGAGAGCATGCACTGTGATAGGTTTCCTTCTTTGACAAACACAGCTTGTGTCCAATAGTACTTAAAAAAAAGAAAGACCAGACCTGAAAGTAACAAGTACTTTTCAGCCTTTCTAGAAATTAACTTGAGTAAAAGTATTTGTCTTGGAAATGTAATAAGTACCAAAGAAATCTAACACTCAAGTAAAGTACAAATCCTCTGGATATGTACTTAAGTACAGTACTTTACTCAGTTACTGTCCACCACTGCTCTGCTGTATTTCCGACTTCAGTGTTTGTTTCCTTTACATATTAACACCTCAGGTTCACTGAATTATCAGGTGCTGGTACAGCTTCTGTGTGCAGAGAGGAAGAATTTGATCAACAGGAACCCAACGGAGAACAATGTCCCACAAACAGTCCTGTGTGTGTGTGCGTGTGTGTGTGTGTGTGTGTGTGTGTGTGTGTGTGTCACTGCACATGTTATTGTGCTCCTGATCCTGTCTGCGGTCGTGTGCCAATATTAGAAAAGCAGAAAAAGCAGAGACGAGAGAAAGGGCGTGAGATAAACGATGAGAGAGGAGGCCTCTGCTCCTTTCTGAAGTCCATCAGAAAGAGAAACTGCTCCAGTGGAAGGGTGGACGGAGAGAATATGAAAGGTTACTGTTGGAGGGGTGTGGGCACGGAGAGGAGAAAAACAGCAACAGAGGAAAGTGTGTGTGTGTGTGTGTGTGTGTGTGTGTGTGTGTGTGTGTGTGTGTGTGTGTGTGTGTGTGTGGATGGATGGATGGATGGACTCTGTCCACAGTTTCCAGGAAAAGGGGGGAGCGATCAGAAGGGTGGACAGGAAACTCTAACAGGGCTAACTTCCTGTCTCCTAATGGCCGGTCTGATAGTGAATTGGTGTGTGTGTGTGTGTTACATTTTTGCATATATTTCTGTAGACTCCTGGATGTAGCCCATAATAGCCTGTGTTGCTTTAAAGATTGAGAGGAATTTCAGCGTGGGACGAATCTGACGCCGTTACAGACCCTGGGAGCTCCGGTGCTCTTTCATAATGAAAGTGAATCACTTTTGGCTTCTTTGTCGCTCCCTGCCATAACCTGTATTGTTCTTCCTGTGTGTGACTTCCCTCACATTCCTTAGTAGGTGGGGAGGCTGCAGCCAGTCCAGTCAGCTTGAACGGTTGCCAGTTTGAATACTAGGGTTGCTCAGTCGCCAGTTTATTGGCTACACCTACAGAAAGGAGCACTGATAATGTTTTACCTTCATAAAGGTTATAATGTTCTTGGTTTAGAGGCTCGACGGCAGAAACAATGACCATAAGTTGAAACCGGTGCTGCGATTGAAGATTATCATTGCTTATAATCATCATTGGTTAATCTGCCAGTCAATTGAAATGTAGATATGATGTCAGAAACACGTGAAAAATACAAAAAAAATGATTAAAAACACACAGATCAGGAGGAGGTTGATCTGTGTTATTTCCTCTCTGAGCTTTTTGCTTTGTCGACACAAGTCTTATTGAAGCAACGGCAGTTTTCTCAAAACTGGAAGTCAGGGTTGCATTCGTGTGTGTGCACATCTATTCTGCACAACATTTGTGAAATAAATGTCACTTTGTGTCAGTTATCTCTGTCCAGTGATGACATTTACAGGTCTGTTTCACCACTTGCACTCTCTCACACACACACACACACACACACACACACACACACACACACACACACACACACACACACACACACACACACACACACACACACACACACACACACAGAGACACACACACACACAGACAGACAGCTGTTGACCAGAGAGAATGACAGTGCCCCTTTCTCGAAACTGCAAAAGCAAAAAGGGAAGTGGCTAACCTCACATCGCTCTCTCTCTGTCTTTCGTTATCTAGAGCTGTCTCTATATATTTTTTTAGAACTTCTCTGTCACCTCATGTCTCCCCTTCACACATCTTTTTATTCACGCTTTAACGCTCTTGAGCCTTTCGCTCACTTTCTCAGAACCTCTTCCCTCTCCCGTTCCCTGCCACTCATCCTCCTCTCGCCCCGCTCTCTCATTCCGCCTACTGTCACTCAACACTTCCTCCCCTCTTTTTTTTTTCTTCCAGTGGCGATGGTGATTGACAGATGATCTGACAGAGGAAGACATCAGGTGAGTAAAAAAAGTTAACTTCTTCCCCCAGCTCACCTCCAACCCCACTTCTACTCGCACTCCTCCCACTCGAGGGAAGTAAAGTTTTTTTTTTTATTGTATTTTTTTAAAAGTTTGTTCCTTCTTTTCTCTTCGGTTTAGTGACCACCTGTATGCGGTTCATATGTGCTGCTTTCGCTATCCCTCAGCAAGTCTCAGGTAGACATAAGAGGAAAGGCAATAATTAAAGTAAACCTTTGATTGTGATGACCCACGAGATTCTTTTATTTTGTTCATTAGTGATGAATTAAAGGGACACTCCGCACCATTTTACACATGAAGTCCAGTTTGCTTGTTATGAGCAGTGCTCTTCATCCTGAAGATGGTTATATGATGTACTCTGTGTTTGAAGGAGATTTCCAAAGTTTTAACAAAAGAATCCTGGTGATGTCATAATGTCGTCAGGGTCATGTGACTTGGCCTTACAGTTAAACTTAAATTCCCAGTGAAACAGAAGTTAGATCGTCTTTAGTGTCTCAACGATGATGTTGTCCCCAGTGAAACGGTGTACAACAGGGATCGGAATCAAATCCTTTACATTTAATTGGGCTGCGAAAAAGTGGGCGGGCTTAGGATCGTGCTCCACACACACCTCTATTGTGACTAAAAGTTGCAGATTGATCGATAGATGTCATGACATTATTGGTTGAAATGTATTTTGATAAACAAATACAAAGATTATTTTACATTTATTGTTACAAAGATGCACAATAATACCCGGAGATATGATCTAAAAGGGTTAATCTTGACTTTAAAATGCTAAAGAAACAAACCTTTTGCTGTTATCTTTGTAAACGAATATTATATTTTACTTATACCAGGTAAAATTACATTGATAGCATGATTCTGGCATGTTTCTTTAACTCTGCTTGCTTTCACAGACGCCGTCTCCGTGCTGGTTATTATGGGGTGTGCTTGTTGCAAGCAGAAGAAGTCCGCCAAAGCAGCAGCAGCAGCAACATCAGCAGCAGTAGACGTTGCAGATCTGTCTCCTAGCAACACAGATGGAGGGTTGTCTGCTGCCTTGACTCAGGGCCGTTACTGTCCCGACCCCACTCAAACCATCCCGGATTTCAACAAGGGCTTCTCATCTACCAACATCTTCCCCAACACCAACACACACCAGCGGTCTGGAGGCTTAACAAGTAGGACTGTGTGTGTGTGTGTGTGTGTGTGTGTGTGTGTGTGTGTGTGTGTGTGTGTGTGTGTGTGTGTGTGTGTGTGTGTGTGTGTGTGTGTGTGTGTGTGTGTGTGTGTGTGTGTGTGTGTGTGTGTGTGTGTGTGTGTGTGTGTGTACACATTGAAAGAGTCATTGATGGCTGTCCTACTAGCCCTGAAATGATCTCATTATTTCATTGTAAGAGATGGGGGACAAATTCACAGCCTGTTTGTGCAAAAATGTATGAGGTTTTGGCAATCTTATTTAGTACATTTACTTACTTACATTTAGTTGTCTGTGTTTCCTTACTGATATACAAAAATAGTAATATAAAGAGAAACTTTGGAAGATGCCCATTTGATTTGATTTCAGCCGGTATAAATAAGGAGAAATCATCACTCCCATAACTTAGGAACTCATCTTTTTGGTGTGTGTGTGTGTGTGTGTGTGTGTGTGTTTCTTTGTGTGAACACATGTGCAGGTGGTGGAGTCACTCTCTTCATAGCTTTGTATGACTATGACGCTCGCACTGAAGATGACCTCAGTTTTCAAAAAGGAGAGAAATTCCAGATCATCAACAACACGTAAGCGCGCACACACACACACACACACACACACACACACACACACACACACACACACACACACACAGATACACACACACACACACACACACACACACACACACACACACACACACACACACACACACACACACTAATAATACAATTGGAAGATGCTGGAAGATGAACACCAACCAAATGTGATTTATGCGGTCAGTTATGACTTGCAGGAGGTCATTTCCACCCGTTAACTGTCAGGTGTGTCAGCTGCTTCTGGTGATGTTGACAAGCTGGTGTTCTTGTCCTACTCAGGAAATCTAAAATCAGTTTGTATGATGAAATTTGGAGTTACTGTTCAAACATTTGCACTTTATCTTCATCCAGACATTTTTATTCTTCTGTTTGTCTTAATGTCGATAAAGTGCATTTTACGCTTGAACCTATAAGACTTCAGTTCAGTTTTGCCATTGTCATTGTTCCTTTTAATTCCACCATTTTAAAAGTCTCTTTAGGTTATTAAACTGAACTCTCCATTTTGTGTCATTCAAAATAATTATCCCTCATTTGTTTTCAGGCAAATTTATGTTTCTTCTTTGTTTTGGGTTTTTTTTTTTTTTGCAGAGAGGGTGACTGGTGGGAGGCTCGCTCTTTGGACACAGGCCGCTCAGGTTACATCCCCTCGAACTACGTAGCTCCGGTCGACTCCATACAGGCCGAAGAGTGAGCGGACACACACACACACACACACACACACACACACACACACACATCTGCTGCAATATATCGTTGATACATTTTCTCAATGAACATATAACAACAATGACATAGTAGTCTGAGGGCGGAGGTCATAGAAGTTGTGCTGTTGTGCTGCTGTGCTGCAGTGACATGTGTGTTGTTGTCATGGTGACAGGTGGTATTTTGGGAAGATGGGGAGGAAGGATGCGGAGAGACAGCTGCTGGGCCATGGCAACCAGAGGGGAACTTTCCTCATACGAGAGAGCGAGACCACCAAGGGTAAAGAGGCCACGGGCACACACAGGCACACACAAACCCATGCACACACACACACACGCCCACACACGCACACACTGCTTTTAATTTCGTTTTCTCATTCTGTCTCTCCCCTCCTTCGGGCCCCTCGCTCTGCCCCCACAGGTGCTTACTCTCTGTCCATCCGCGACTGGGACGACAACAAGGGAGACCACGTCAAACATTATAAGATCCGCAAACTGGACAACGGTGGCTACTACATCACCACAAGATCCCAGTTTGACACGGTGCAGGAGCTGGTGGTGCACTACACAGGTACCACACATAAACACCGTGATGATGCACCTTCATGCCCTAAAGGTCCTGTTCACATGCATTTCATCTACAAGCGTTCTCTGCCCAGATACTTTAATTCCGTTATGTTTACACTTTAACTAACTTTTGGTGAACATGAGGATCATTTTGAGGTTTTTCCATTTGATGCTACTGTCTGCTTCATTTCTGCTTCATTTAAGAAGTGAACTGTGCTTTACTCCTCTACATTTCCACAGTACAGGAAGTCATTACAACAACATTATAAAGAGGCTTACATGTCAATGCATTGGAAGCAGCAATATACTTATATAATATGTATAATAATACAAAACTCTGAGAGCAATCATCCTCTTTTTCTTTTTCACTTTCTCACATGAAAAAATTTGAATACAGAACTGTTACTTGGAAAGGATTTAAATACTTCTCTGACTAACTTTTGAAGCTTGACACAGTCGTCAACAAGCAGGGTTCACACCCTCCACTTCCTCTGCTCTCTGTCAGTGTAAATCTGCCTCCTAGTGGCGTGTGTCAATATAGCAACAAGTCTGCAACTTTGTGACTTTACCTGACATGGTCATCAAATCTCTAAATGACCATGCCATCAAGAGATTTGACAATATATATCCTATATGATTTGTGTGTCTTTCTTATTCACTCTATCATTCCTGTGTGTCTATTTCATTTCTGTACTTGATGTTGCTCAGAATGTGTGTTTATTTCTCTTTAGTTGGGTTTTCCTCGTGCCTTTGTACTTTTACTTTGTGTGCATAAGCAAACCCTTTTTTTTTTTAAATCTCTGTATTTGCTGCTTTTTTCCCTTTGTTTTCTTTCCCTATGTTTCCTTTTTCCCTTCGCCTGCTTGTTTGTTTCTCCCCACTCTCTCTCTCTCAGAGAGAGCAGCGGGACTGTGCTGCCGTTTGATTGGCAGCTGCAAGCGGGGCATGCCTAAGCTGGCCGATTTATCGGTGAAGACCAAGGATATGTGGGAGATTCCCCGTGAATCCCTCCAGCTGATTAAGAAACTGGGCAACGGCCAGTTTGGAGAAGTCTGGATGGGTAGGAATGGTGGGACTGTGTTGCAGTGGGGGAAGGTGACAGCGGGGAGCACACCTGGATAAAACAAAGTTTTAAAAGACAAACGGGTACACGTAATGTATTTGAGTCCTGGTTGAGTTGACAAGAACATCAGCTTCTGGTGTAAAGACACCTGCACTCACAAACATACACGGTAAAGCCTTGTTTATCTGTCTGTGTTGTTCAGAGTCTGTTCACGTGCAACAAATAAACCCGTAGACTGGACCACACAAACACAGACAACACACACACACACACACACACACACACACACACACACAGTTGTTAGAGGTAGTCTGGAGTAGTTTTTAAATGTGTGTGCGTTGAATAAAAACTGCAGCAGTGAGACAAATCCCTAATAAATCCCTGTGTGTGATAACAATTGCACAGAGGCAGCAGTTAATGAATAGAAATGGGGCTTTGTTTTACATCCAGGTGTGCAGAGTTGTTCCCCTCCTCCTCTGTTGTTGCATGTGCATGTTTCATCATCTCACCTCACCTCTTTGTCACCCCCCCCCCCCCCCATCCATCTTTCTTCCATTTTTCCACCCATCACAACACCCTTCTATCCCACTCTTCACGACCCACTTCCACTCTCTCCCCTTTCTCTGCGTCTTCACTCCCCTTCGTCTCACCTCCTTCCCCTAATAGGCACTAATGACGGGCTGTGTTATTACCTGACCAAGGCCTGTATTAACTCCACCCCGCTCACCATGGGCCTGGGGCGGGACGCTTGGGAGGTGTCCAGGCAAGCGCTGTCCATGCAAAGGAAGCTGGGACAGGGCTGTTTCGGGGACGTTTGGATGGGTGAGACTGACACCGCCAACCTCTGACGCCCTCTACAGGCGCAGAGGGAGAACTGTCTGTCCAGCGTTGTCCTCCGTAGTGTCCGTCACTGTCCTGTAGCAAAGATTGTTGGTCATGCTTAATGTCATTTATGTCACTGTATGTTAGTGAAGTTTGATGTTTCTCCCAGTATCCCCATGTGATGTTTTCCAATTACATGTTTGACCAGTTTCTTTTGAAAACGCCGTACACTCTCACGGCCTAAATCCAAGTGTGTGTTGAGCTGTGCAGAGTTTCTCCATGTAGCCAGCCAAGCCTTGTGCCTGTCCATGTAACTGCTGTGTGTGGATGCAGGACCAGAAAACCTCCCTCCCTCCCTCCTCTCATCATTCTGTCTCATGTCATGCATGCTCTAAAAACAGTCATTTGCATGCACCAGTATGACCTTGTAGTTACAGCCTGCATGTTGTGTGCCTTGTTTTTCAGTTCTGTTTTTTTAAACCTAAATGTGTGGGCGTTTGTGTCCAATTATAAGTATGTACATAGGGCCTCATCTTGTCAACATGCCTGTGCCGCATGTCTTTGTGTGCGTCAACATCTCCGTGTCTCTATGCCAGGCATGTGGAACGGTACCACCAAGGTAGCGGTGAAGACTCTAAAACCAGGAACCATGTCCCCCGAGGCCTTCCTGGAGGAGGCTCAGATTATGAAGAGACTCCGCCATGACAAGCTGGTGCAGCTCTACGCCGTCGTTTCCGAGGAGCCCATCTACATTATCACCGAGTTTATGAGCCAAGGTGGGAGGCTGAGTAAACTGGCACGCCTGTGATGTACTGTAGATACAGTACGAATCCATGGCATTGGTTGGAAATCTCAGTGAGCTCCTCTCCGTGTTAGTATTAAGTGCAGAAGTTCATGAAGAAATAGAGAAGATTCTCAGGAATATTTATCCTGCATTGAAAACCTTAAAGATTCATCCAATACTTCAATAGTCACTAAAAACTAAAAATGAAAGAAACATAAGTTAGCATTTTATTTGTGCAAAAAAAAACTACAATATTGACTAAAATATGTCACCATGAATTTACAAGCATCTAACTAATACGAACTGGACTTCATTTATATAATATAGAATCAACTAATATGAGATAATTGCAGGAAGCATAGGCACTAGCCAGTAATGATTCTACAATATTGATTTTTCAGGCAGTTTGTTGGACTTCTTAAAAGATGGGGAGGGCCAGAGTCTTAAGCTGCCTCAGCTGGTGGACATGGCTGCTCAGGTGAGTTTAACACAATGACAGACTTAGAGGAAACACATACTTCCACTGTCTTTCTGAGCTCCTTTTGCCTCCTTGTGTTTACAGATTGCAGCTGGGATGGCGTACATCGAGAGGATGAACTACATCCACCGTGATCTGCGAGCGGCTAACATCCTTGTCGGAGACAACTTGGTGTGCAAGATCGCTGACTTTGGCCTGGCTAGACTCATCGAGGACAACGAGTACACAGCGAGACAAGGTAACAGCATGAGACATTAGATAAGTGCGCATGACGTGGAGGGCCACACCATTCAATGATTAAGAGTGTCACTGCCTCTGTGCATATATTTTTCATACATAACATCTTAATTGTATGATAATGCTTCTTTGCTGTGTTGCCATGGTTTCAGGGGCAAAGTTCCCCATCAAGTGGACGGCTCCAGAAGCTGCATTGTATGGACGCTTTACCATCAAATCGGATGTCTGGAGCTTCGGCATCCTACTAACTGAACTCATCACAAAGGGACGTGTGCCATACCCAGGTACTGGATGATACCTGCTTGTTCAAGTATTTCTTATAAATTTTCAACCAGACCAAACTACATCAAGGCAATTGGTTGGTCCTTGCTGAAAAGTGCTTTAAAAGTAGATAGAGCCCTTTAATTTTACAAAATATTTTTGATTAACGCTTTTTTTTAAATCATTTTTAGCAGTAATTTGAGAACAATAATGGATCACAAAATCAGTAATGTGAGACTGATGAAATACCAGTGTTCAATATACTAAATAGGTTAAAATCCTTAAGAATAGATACATGAAATCCAGCCACATATTAACATGTTGCTGCATTCATAAATAAACACATTCATAAATTGCATATAAATGATTCCTGTTATTGATTATTATGAAAGTGTGGAGGCATGTATTCTTCTTCAGCCGGAATCATGATTTCTAAGGATTTTATTTGCCCTGTTTGAACGTTCTCAATATCCAATATGTGTTGTTTTTCTGTGATTTTTTTTTTAATCCAATTCTCTGATCCCTCTACTGAGTTCACGATCCCCCTCCTTCCTCCATCCCTTTAGGCATGAACAACCGTGAGGTGTTGGAGCAGGTGGAGAGGGGCTACAGGATGCCCTGTGCCCCCGGCTCCCCCGCCTCGCTCCATGAACTGATGCTGCAGTGCTGGAGGCGAGAGGCCGATGAGAGGCACACTTTTGAGTACCTGCAGTCCTTCCTGGAGGATTACTTCACTGCCACAGAGCCGCAGTACCAGCCCGGAGAAAACCTGTGACCACACATGTGTGGGACAGATGTGGAGCAATAAATGGACAAACACAAAGAGAATGACAGACAGACGTGGATGTACACATGCAGATACACTGATATCTCTTCACTGTATTTGTATTCTTACTGTACATGCTCACACACACACATACACACACACACACACGTTAATACATATCATTGCTTGTTACATTGTTTAAAGACAACTTCCTCCTTTCGGTTATTGATCACTG